>NW_028164031.1:0-27016 GCF_964263955.1 Coregonus lavaretus
TGACAGCTCTTTGGTCTTGGCCATAGTCGAGTTTGGAGTGTGACTGTTTGAGGTTGTGGACAGGTGTCTTTTATACTGATAACAAGTTCAAACAGGTGCCATTAATACAGGTAACGAGTGGAGGACAGAGGAGCCTCTTAAAGAAGAAGTTACAGGCCTGTGAGAGCCAGAAATCTTGCTTGTTTGTAGGTGACCAAATACTTATTTTCAACCATAATTTGCAAAGAAATTCATAAAAAATTCTACAATGTGATTTTCTGGAAAAAAATTTCTCAATTTGTCTGTCATAGTTGACGTGTACCTATGATGAAAATTACAGGCCTCTCTTGCACAATTGGTGGCTGACTAAATACTTTTTTTCCCCACTGTATATCTCACTGGTCATCCCCAAAGCCAACACCTCCTTTGGCCGCCATTCCTTAAAGTTCTCTGCTGCCAATGACTGGAACAAATTGCAAAAATCTCTGAAGCTGGAGACTCTTATCTCCCTCACTAACTTTAAGCATCAGTTGTCAGAGCACCTTACCGATCACTGCACCTGTACACAGCCCATCTGAAATTAGCCCACCCAACTACCTCATCCCTATATTGTTATTTATTTTGCTTATTTGCACCCCATTATCTCTATTTGCACATCATCTCTTGCACATCTATCATTCCAGTGTTAATACTAATTGTAATTATTTTGCACTATAGCCTATTTATTGCCTTACCTCCATAACTTGCTACATTTGAACACACTGTATATATATTTTCTGTTGTATTAATGACTTTATGTTTTGTTTTTACCCCATGTGTAACTCTGTGTTTTTATCGCACTGCTTTGCTTTATCTTGGCCAGGTCGCAGTTGTAAATGAGAACTTGTTCTCAACTCGCTTACCTGGTTAAATAAAGGTGAAATAAAAAAATATAAATAAAAGTGGAGAGAGAGAGGAGGGAGAGGAATAGAGAGGAGGGAGTGGGGAGAGAGAGGAGGGGAGGGGACATAGAGGAGGGAGTGGGGAGAGAGAGGAGGGAGTGGGGGGAGAGAGGAGGGGAGGGGGAGAGAGAGGAGGGAGTGGGGAGAGAGAGGAGGGAGTGGGGAGAGAGAGTAGGGGAGGGGACATAGAGGAGGGAGTGGGGAGAGAGAGGAGGGAGTGGGGAGAGAGAGGAGGGAGTGGGGAGAGAGTGGAGGGGAGGGGGAGAGAAAGGAGGGAGTGGGGAGAGTGAGTAGGGAGTGGGGAGAGAGAGGAGGGGAGGGGACATAGAGGAGGGAGTGGGGAGAGAGAGGAGGGAGTGGGGAGAGAGAGGAGGGAGTGGGGAGAGAGAGGAGGGGAGGGGGAGAGAAAGGATGGAGTGGGGAGAGAGAGGAGGAAGTGGGGAGAGAGAGGAGGGGAGGGGGAGAGAAAGGAGGGAGCTCTCCTTGTCCCAGAATCGCTCAGAATTTTTATTTGTATTTATTTTTATTTTATTTCACCTTTATTTAACCAGGTAAGCCACTTGAGAACAGGTTCTCATTTACAACTGCGACCTGGCCAAGACAAAGCAAAGTAGTGCAACAAAAACAACACAGAGTTACATATGGGGTAAAAAAAAAACATAAAGTCAGAAATACAACAGAAAATATATATACAGTGTGTGCAAATGTAGCAAGTTATGGAGGTAAGGCAATAAATAGGCTATAGTGCAGAATAATTTCAATAGTATTAACACTGGAATGCTAGATGTGCAAGAGATTATGTGCAAATAGAGATACTGGGGTGCAAAAGAGCAAATTAAATAACAATATAGGGATGAGGTAGTTGGGTGGGCTAATTTCAGATGGGCTGTGTACAGGTGCAGTGATCGGTAAGGTGCTCTGACAACTGATGCTTAAAGTTATTGAGGGAGATAAGAGTCTCCAGCTTCAGAGATTTTTGCAATTCGTTCCAGTCATTGGCAGCAGAGAACTGGAAGGAATGGCGGCCAAAGGAGGTGTTGGCTTTGGGAATGACCAGTGAGATATACCTGCTGGAGCGCAGACTACGGGTGGGTGCTGCTATGGTGACCAATGAGCTAAGATAAGGCGGGGATTTGCCTAGCAGTGATTTATAGATGGCCTGGAGCCAGTGGGTTTGACGACGAACATGTAGTGAGGACCAGCCAACAAGAGCGTACAGGTCACAGTGGTGGGTAGTGTATGGGGCTTTGGAGACAAAACGGATGGCACTGTGATAGACTACATCCAATTTGCTGAGTAGAGTGTTGGAGGCTATTTTATAAATGACATCGCCGAAGTCAAGGATCGGTAGGATAGTCAGTTTTACGAGGGCATGTTTGGCAGCATGAGTGAAGGAGGCTTTGTTGCGAAATAGGAAGCCGATTCTAGATTTAACTTTGGATTGGAGATTCTTTATGTGAGTCTGGAAGTTGAGTTTACAGTCTAACCAGACACCTAGATATTTGTAGTTGTCCACATACTCTAGGTAAGACCCGTCGAGAGTGGTGATTCTAGTCGGGTGGGCGGGTGCTAGCAGCGTTCGATTGAAAAGCATGCATTTAGTTTTACTAGTGTTTAAGAGCAGTTGAAGGCTACTGAAGGATTGTTGTATGGCATTGAAGCTCGTTTGGAGGTTTGTTAACACAGTGTCCAATGAAGGGCCAGATGTATACAAAATGGTGTCGTCTGCGTAGAGGTGGATCTGAGAGTCACCAGCAGCAAGAGCGACATCATTGATATACACAGAGAAAAGTGTCGGCCCAAGAATTGAACCCTGTGGCACCCCCATAGAGACTGCCATAGGTCCAGACAACAGGCCCTCCGATTTGACACACTGAACTCTATCTGAGAAGTAGTTGGTGAACCAGGCGAGGCAGTCATTTGAGAAACCAAGGCTATTTAGTCTGCCAATAAGAATGCGGTGGTTGACAGAGTCGAAAGCCTTGGCCAGGTCGATGAAGACGGCTGCACAGTACTGTCTATTATCAATCGCGGTTATAATATCGTTTAGGACCTTGAGCGTGGCTGAAGTGCACCCGTGACCAGCTCGGAAACCGGATTGCATAGCGGAGAAGGTACGGTGGTATTCGAAATGGTCGATGATCTGTTTATTAACTTGGCTTTCGAATACTTTCGAAAGGCAGGGCAGGATGGATATAGGTCTGTAGCAGTTTGGATCTAGAGTGTCACCCCCTTTGAAGAGGGGGATGACCGCGGCAGCTTTCCAATCTCTGGGGATCTCAGACGTTATGAAAGAGAGGTTGAACAGACTAGTAATAGGGGTTGCGACAATTTCGGCGGCTAGTTTTAGGAAGAAAGGGTCCAGATTGTCTAGCCCAGCTGATTTGTAGGGGTCCAGATTTTGCAGCGCTTTCAAAACATCAGCTGTCTGAATTTGTGTGAAGGAGAAGCGGGGGGGGCATGGGCAAGTTGCAGCAGAGGGTGCAGAGTTGGTGGTCGGGTTAGTGGTAGCCAGATGGAAAGCATGGCCAGCTGTAGCAAAATGCTTGTTGAAATTCTCGATTATTGTAGATTTATCGGTGGTGATAGTGTTTCCTAGCCTCAGTGCAGTGGGCAGCTGGGAGGAAGTGCTCTTATTCTCCATGGACTTTACAGTGTCCCAAAACTTTTTGGAGTTAGTGCTACAGGATGCAAATTTCTGTTTGAAAAAGTTAGCCTTTGCTTTCCTGACTGCTTGTGTATATTGGTTCCTAACTTCCCTGAAAAGTTGCATATCGCGGGGGCTATTTGATGCTAATGCTGTACGCCACAGGATGTTTTTGTGCTGGTCAAGGGCAGTCAAGTCTGAGGAGAGTCTGAGAATGCACCGCGCAGCCCATTGACCTAGTATGGGCAACGTTTCCCATCTCCTCCAAGTATATCTGCTGTTGTGAATGTTAGACTCCACTCTGTGAGCGACATCGATCTGCAGGAGATTGTAGACTCCTAAATTGATTGTGCAGTTTGTTTAGGCGATTTTACAGCTAGCTAGCTACTTCACATGCTGATATTGTCTTTGTATTATTTGTGTAGCCAGCCCTGTCGTATAAATATTTGACTCAAAAAGTAGTCAACTTAAAAATATTTCTCAAGAGACTGCAACTTGTGAATTTAGAAATTAGACTTTTATTATTCGCATAACAAAGCCGAGCTTGCTCCATGGAGCAACTGTCTTCCTTTGGCTTAGAGCTCCCTTTTATAGACAAATGCATAATCATGTTACATAGCATATACAGTCACTCCCCTTAGGGCAAATTATTAACTCATTTTAGTGCCACTCTACCCTTATCTTTCCCCCTCCCCCCTCTCTTTTCTTCTCCCCCTCTCCCCCTCTCACCTCCTATCCTCCTCTCCCCCTCTCCCTCTCCTCTCCTCTCCTCCCTCTAATCCTCTCCCTCTCTCCCCCTCTCCCACACTCTCCTCCTCTACCATTCTCCCCCTCTCCCCCTCTCCTCTCCCCCTCACCTCCTCTCACCCCTCTCCTCTTCTCCCTCTCTCCCCTCTCTCCCCTCTTCTCTTCTCCCTCTCTCCCCCTCTCCCCATCTCCTCCCCTCCCTCTCTCCCACTCTCCCCCCTCCCCTTCTCCCCCTCTCTCCCCTCTCCTCTTCTCCATCTCTCCCCCTCTCTCCACTCTCCTACTCTCCCCCTCTCTCCCTCTTCTCTTTCCCCCCTCTCCCCCTCTCCTCTTCTCCCTCTCTCCCCTTCTCCACCTGTCTTTTCTTCTCCCCCTCTCCCTCTCTCCTCTTCTCCCTCTTTCCCCCACTCTTTTCTTCTCCCCCTCTCCCCCTCTCCTCTTCTCCCTCTCTCCACCTCTCCCCCTCTCTCCCTCTCCTCTTCTCCCTCTCTCAACTTCTCCCACCTCTCTTCTCCTCTCCCCTCTCCTCCTCTCCCTCTCTCCCCCTTTCCCCCCTCTCCTCTCCCTCTCTCCTTCTTTCCCCCTCTCCTCTTTTCCCTCTCTCTACCCCTCTTTTCCTCTCCTCTTTTCCCCTTCTCCCCTCTCCCCCTCTCCTCTTCACCCTCTCTACCTCTCTCCACCCTCTCCTCTCCTCTCCCTATCTCCTCCTCTCCCCCCTCTCCTCCTCTCCCTCTCTCCCCTTCTCCCCCTCTCCTATCCCTCTCTCCTCCTCTCCCCATCTCCTATTCTCCACCTCTCCTGTTCTCCCCCTCTCCCCCCTCTCTCCCTCTCCCCCTCTCCTCTTCTCACTCTCTCCCCATCTCCACTTCTCCCTCAATCCCCCTCTCCACCCTATCCTCTCCTCTCCTCCTCTCCTCTTATCACTCTCTGCTCCTCTCCCCTTCTCCTCCTCTCCCTCTCGCCATCTCTCCCCCTCTCTTTTCTTCTCCCCTCTCCCCCTCTCCCGTCTCCTCTTCTCCCTCTCTCCCCTCCCCCTCTCCTCTCTTCTCCCCCTCTCCACCCTCTCCCCCCTCTCCTCCTCCGCCTCTCTCCTCCTCTCCCCCCTCTCCTCCTCTCCCTCTCTACCCCTCTCTCCCTCTTCTCTTTTCCCCATCTCCCCCTCTCCCCCTCTCCTCTTCTCCCTCTCTCCCCCTCTCCCCTCTCCTCTTCTTCCCTCTTCCCCTCTCCCCCTCTCCTCTTCTCCCTCTCTCCCCCTCTCCACCCTCTCCTCTTCTCCCTCTCTCCCCCTCTCTCCCCCTCTCCTCCCCTCTCCTCCCCTCTCCTCCTCTCCCCCTCTCCTCTTCTACCTCTCTGCTCCTCTCCCCCCTCTCCTCCTCTACCTCTCTCCTCCTCTCCTCTTCTCCCTCTCTCTTCCTCTCCCCCTCTCCTCCTCTTCCTCTCTCCCCCTCTCCTCTTCCTCTCTCCCCCTCTCCTCCTCTCCTCTCCTCTCCTCTCCTCTCCTCTCCTCTCCTCTCCTCCTCTCCTCCTCTCCTCCTCTCCTCCTCTCCTCTCCTCTCCTCTCCTCTCCTCTCCTCTCCTCTCCTCTCCTCTCCTCTCCTCTCCTCTCCTCTCCTCTCCTCTCCTCTCCTCTCCTAGAGAGAGAGAGAGAAAGAGGAGGGGAGGGAAGGGGAGAGAGGAGGGAGTGGGGAGAGATTGTAGGGGACAGAGCATAGCCGCAGCAAGTAGGGGTGCGGAGGAGGGGAGGGGAGAGAGGATAGAGTGAGGAGGGGAGAGAGAGGAGGGAGTGGGGAGAGAGAAGAGAGTGGGGAGAGAGGGGAGGGAGTGGGGAGAGAGGGGGGAGGAGAGAGAGAGGAAGGAGTGGGGAGAAAGAGGAGGGAATGGGGAGAGAGGAGGGGAGAGAGAGGAGGGGAGGGGAGAGAGAGGAGGGAGTGGGGAGAGAGAGGAGGGAGTGGGGAGAGAGAGGAGGGAGTGGGGAGAGAGAGAGGAGGGAGTGGGGAGAGAGAGGAGGGAGTGGGGAGAGAGAGAGGAGTAGAGAGAGAGAGAGAGAGAGAGAGAGAGAGAGGGAGAGAGAGAGAGAGAGAGAGAGATAGAGAGGGAAAGAGAGTCGAGTAGAGAGAGAGAGAGAGAGAGAGAGAGAGAGAGTGAGAGAGAGAGAGAGTGAGAGAGAGAGGAGAAGAGAGAGAGAGAGAGGAGGGGAGAGAGAGGAGGGAGTGGGGAGAGAGAGGAGGGAGTGGGGAGAGAGAGGAGGGAGTGGGGAGAGAGCATAGCCGCAGGAAGGGTGCTGGAAGTTAATCTTGAAATTAATCTTGAAATTAATCTGGAAGTTAATAGGAAGTTAATAGGAATACGACATTTAGATCGCAAAAACGGGGGCATTTTGTTAGTTTTTGCTGTTCTCCAAATAGTATTTTAGAGTTTTAAGTACAGTAAATGAGCTTCAACTGGTGGGGGGATTTCTACACAGCCCATTTAGCCATACCCTAGGTTTAGCTGTGTTTCTACACACAACATTTAGCCATTCACTAGGTTTAGTTGTATTTCTACACACCCCATTTAGCCATACCCTAGGTTTAGCTGTATTTCTACACACCCCATTTAGCCATACCCTAGGTTTAGCTGTATTTCTACACACCCCATTTAGCCATACACTAGGTTTAGCTGTATTTCTACACACCCCATTTAGCCATACCCTAAGTTTAGCTGTATTTCTGCACACCCCATTTAGCCATACCATAGGTTTAGTTGTATTTCTACAAATCCCATTTAGCCATACCCTAGGTTTAGCTGTATTTCTACACAAAAATTTAGCCATACCCTAGGTTTATCTTTATTTCTACACACCCCATTTAGCCATACCCTAGGTTTAGCTGTATTTCTACACACCCCATTTAGCCATACCCTAGGTTTAGCTGTATTTCTACACAAAAATGTAGCCATACCCTAGGTTTAGCTAAAATGTAGCCATACCCTAGGTTTAGCTTTTTTTCTACACACCCCATTTAGCCATACCCTAGGTTTAGCTGTATTTCTACACACCCCATTTAGCCATACCCTAGGTTTAGTTGTATTTCTACACACCTCATTTAGACATACCCTAGGTTTAGCTGTATTTCTACACCCCCAAACAACTTCCTGCGGCTACAGGACAGAGGAGGAGGGGAGTGGAGATGGATAGTGAGAGAGAAGAGGAGGAGAGAGAGGGAGATGTCAAAAGAGATAGGACTGACAAACGATTAGTTACCGGAGTGTAACTCCAGTTCTATGAGTGGAGCGGAGCCCCATAGGGGAGCTCTGCTCCTATTGGTTTACCCACTGCCCTAAGACAAAATTATGCACACACCTGCAGCCAATAGGAGTACAGGTGTCCCTATAAGAGGGGATGCCTCTCCTCAATCAGCCTCCCGAGATATTTATCTTCAGCGAGACTAGAGAGGGTCGGCAGGGCCTTAAGTCCTATGGGGCTCCGCTCCACTCATAGAACTGGAGTTACACTCCGGTATCTAATCGTTCTATATCGTGGAGCTCCGCCCCATAGGGGAGCTCTGCTCCTAGTGGTTTAAGGCGGATCGTAGCGCTCCAAAATGTACTCCCTGCCGAGCCCAACACTTCCCATCAAAATGAAAAGGTCAGGCCTAGCAATGGCTGCAACCAATTCCCGCAGTACTGTAACCACTGTCACCCTACAAGTGTCACAATATACTGCGTCATCGGTTAAAAACCCGCCCCCCCTAGTCCAATGGCAACACCAATGACTAGTGGGCAGATCACCAGAATACCGGCCATACTAATCTGTACTAGCAGATAGATGGTACCTCAATATCCTGTTACAATACTACCGACCACTAATGGAATGACACAAAGTGTCACTCTAGATTGTGTACACGGTAGGCCGCCTCACTCAATCAATGGAACCCCAGAGATTAGTGGGCAGATCCCAGAACATGATTCATACCAATCTGAACAAGCAGATAGATGACGTCACATTCCGTCAAATTGTCATGACCGGTCTAATAGTATCGTAACCAAGTTACTACTATTTTCCCCCATCATTCCGCCCCACTCCAGTGAATCACTGGTGGGCAGATCAATACATGCCCTCTACTGTACTGAACCTGTCAGTCAGGAGTCATGCAAAAAATATGTCCTTCTATCAGAAGCGGACCTGATAGAGACCCTGTCTCCACAGTCCTGCATTCCTCTCCTCCTAGCTCAAAGTCTCCCTTCAGCCACACTGAGTACAGACTGAGCCAAAGAGTTAGAAGACATATCCAAGAGATAGAAACGGATAAATGGAGACGGTGTTGACCATGACGCCGCTCTACATATATCCTCTACCCCTGTTCCTCTGAAAAGGGCAGTAGAAGCTGCTACTCCACGAGTGGAGTGAGCTCTGAAACCCTGAGGCAATTGTCGCCCCGCTGCCTCATAAGCTGTCTCAATGCCCTCACAGAGCCAATGAGACAGACGCTGTTTCGAAAGTGGTCTACCTAGTGCAGCAGCACCATGACACACAAACAGCTGAGGCGATGACCTAATCGCTGCTGTGCGCTCGACGTAACACGCCAAGGCGCATACTGGGCACAGGCGATGGAGCCTTTCCTCACTCCTCTCCCTATGAGGAGGGGGAGAAAAAGCCCACAGCTCCACGGTCTGTGATCTATATGAACTCCTAATAACCTTCGGCACAAATGCCGGGATAGGACGTAACACCGCTCTTCTCAGATCGCCATTAATGGCCAGGCAGTCGGGTCTCGTCGAAAGAGCACACAAATCACTAACACGCTTAGCCGTAGTCAAAGCGAGCAACAGTGCTGTCTTCAAAGACAGCATCTTGAGGGGTATTTGATTCAATGGCTCGAACGGCGACTTACATAGCGCTTCGAGTACCAAAGCCAAATCCCACTGAGGAAGCGTGGCTCTAGGTGTTGGCCTAAGCTGCCGCGTTCCTAATAGGAAACGTTTCACTAGAGGGTGGCTAAAGACATTGTCTCTGCCAAACCCCTCGTGACAAGCTGAAATCGCTGCTGCAAACACCTTAATGGTGGCGGGCGATCTCTGCTTGTCAAACACAAGTTGTAGGAAAGAGAGAATACTCTCAACCTGACAGCTCATGGGGTCTACACCTTGTGTGACACACCATTGTGAAAACACGTTCCATCTACTGGCATACATCTTAGAAGTGGAACTGGCACGTGAACCCTGTATGGTCCTGATCACCGCATCAGATAACCCACGGCGCTCTAGCCTGTCCCTCTCAGCAGCCAGGCCTTCAGTGGTTGGCCGATTATGGGCAACTGCTCTATCGTGCCCCCCGCCTGAGACAACGAGTCCCGTCGATGTGGAATTGGCCAAGGTGGCGCAATCAACATCTGACTCATCTCCGCAAACCAAGGAGCCCCTGGGCGATCGGGGGCTACCAATATCACTGACAGCCCTCCTGACCTCACCCTGGCTAACAGTGGGAGAATGCAGGACAGCGGAGGGAATGCATACAGAAGAACTCTCGGCCACGGGTGGTGCGCAAAGGCGTCTCTTCCTAGTGGCGGTTCTTCCTGTTCCCTCAGAGAGAACCATAGGGGACATTGCGCGTTCACACGTGACTCGAATAGATCCACCTCGGCTCTCCCGAACTGTTCCCAAATTTGGAGAACAATGTCCGGATGCAGACACCACTCGTCGTCTCGAGGACCCCATCTTGACATGAGGTCTGCTCCTACGTTCAAGTAGCCCGGAATGTGTGCTGCTCTCAATGAGCGAAGGTGCTCGTGAGCCCACAGCCACAATTCCTCTGCCGCCCGATGGAGAGCAGGAGACCTGACTCCTCCCTGGCGATTTATGTGGGCTACTGTGGTCCGGTTGTCTGACCAGACCAGCACATCGCGACCCTGAAGGGTAGACGCGAAGTGGGTCAAAACCAGTCGAACCGTTTCCAACTCCAAGAGGTTGACGTGGCGACTCAAAAGAGGCCACACACCTCCTATCGCTTGGGTCTGACATGTCCCTCCCCATCCCGTCAGAGACGCATCTGTGAACACTGGGATGTAAGAGGACACTTTGCCTATCGGGACTCCGTGCGTGAGAACGCGCGGGTTTCTCCAATAGTTCAGATCTGCACTGAGCGAGAGGGGAACCACCACCAACCGATGACATTGACGCAATGGGTCTAGTCTTAGTTGGGCGAACCATCGCTGCATCCTGCGCATGTGCAGGAGTCCCAGCGGAACCACAGAGTGGGCTGACGACATGAGACCCAAGAGTGACATGATCGACAGCGCCGTCACCGTGTGATTCGGACGACACTTCCTCAGGGCTAGCAACAAGGCTACCCTTCGGGGGTCCGAAATTCGAGCCCTCAACATTACAGTGTCTAGCTGTATCCCCAGGTAGACAATCTGATGACTGGGCCAGGGCGCGCTCTTTTTCCAATTCACAGCGAACCCCAGACGTGTGAGATGAATCACTGTCTGTGTTGTGTGAGTGATCACCAGCTCTGCTGACGGGGCGAGAACCAGTAGGTCATCTAGGTAGGCTAGTAGCCGTATTCCCTGATGACGCAACGGTTCCAATGACGCCTCCACACACTTGGAAAACGTGCAAGGTGCCAGGGCGTACCCAAATGGCATCCTCGTGTATACATACGCCACCCCTTGAAAGGCGAATCGCAGAAACTTCCTGTGACGCGGCTGTACCGGCACATGAAAGTACGCGTCCTTTAGGTCTATGCTCGTACAAAAGTCTCCTTTCTGGACACATTCCAGCAGACGTTTTGTCGTTAGCATTCGAAAGGGCCGTTTGGTTACGCTCTCGTTGAGAATGCGTAAATCCAATATTGGCCTCATTCCCCGCGTCTTTTTGGGCACCAGGAAGTAGGGCAAATATAGCCCCTTGTTCCTTTGCTCCTGCGGAACCACTGTGACCGCCTCCTTCGCCAAAAGTTCCGTAATCTCTGAAACCAGAGCGGCCACTTTTTCGGGCGTTTTCATCACCGTCTCCACCACTCCCCTGAATGGGGGTGGGGTCCGATGGAATTGGAGAGCATAACCCTTCTGCAACGTCTGTTCTAGCCAGCGTGAGAGGGTGCAGCGTCGCTGCCACTGCCAGCAATACAGAGAAAGCGGCCGAGCGCGAAGCTGTGGTACATTCAGTAGGAAGGACCTGTATTCCTCTATGGCCCTTGCCGCCGCTGTTCCCCAACACTGAGGTGGTGGAACAGCCCAAGGCGGGCCTCCCATGAAAGGGAGAGGAAACATTAGAGCGTTCTGAACAAGAAGGAGGGGCAGAGACGTCAGTTAAACCCGTAACCGTCGTATTCCTGCCGTCCGTGAACGCAGCGGGGGTCTGAATTGCACTGACCGAGGCCACAGCCTGCGACAGGGCACCATCCCCAGCAAGCGATTGCGTCATCGTAGATGACTGAAATTCGCTATTAGAGCCCCTCACTACAATACTCCTAGGAGTCTGTAATATGAGGTCTCTATGAGGTAACACAAGGCGGCGCCTTGATACCTTCTTAACCTTCACCTTCTGTGTGTGTTCAACTCTGCACCTCTGGTGGGTTGAGTCACGCTCAGTGTGGTGAGTATTAGCGCGTTCTGTGAGAGGTGGGGGCGCCGATACGTTGGTTATTCCCGTAACCTTAGTAATCCGGCCCTCCGTGAACGCAGCATGGGTCTGAATCCCACTAACCGAGACCTTAGTCTGCGATAGTGCGCCATCCCCAAATAGCGGCTGCGTCATCATGTCTCCTGACTGAGACTGCAGCCTGCTATGAGAGGCACTCACTACAGTACTCCTTGGAGTCTGTAATGTGAGGTCTCTTTGAGATAAACCAAGACAGCGTCTTGGTATCTTTCCTCCTTTCACCTCCTGTGTACGTTCAGCTCTGCACCTCTGGTGGGCTGAACTACACTCAGTGTGGTGAGCATTGGCGCGTTCAGAAAGAAGTGGGGGCACCGATACACTGGGCACCTTCGTGACTGTGGTAATAGGGCCCTCCGTGAACGCAGCATGGGTCTGAATCGCACTAACCGAGACCTTAATCTGCGATAGTGCGTCATCCCCAAATAGCGGCTGTGTCATCCTGTCACTATTTGACTGAGACTGCAGCCTGCTATGTGAGACACTCACTACAGCACTCCTAGGAGTCTGTAAAGTGAAGTCTTCATAAGGTAACATCTTAAAATTAATATCCTTTTTTATACCTACCTTATGTGTGCGCTCAGAAACGCACCGTGGTGGGCTGAGCTGCACTCGAGTGGTAAGAGAGAGAGCGAGAGTGAGGAAGGTCGAACGCTCTCGGATGTATTATGGAAAAGGGGCTATTTTTTTGACAAAGTCAGGTAGAGCCAACTCTTTATTACACACATCAACAAAAAACATTCTCCTCCATACACTCAAAGGTAGGGTGGCGGGGAACAGTGGGCTCAGTCACACCAGGCGCTGCGCCGTCTTCCGTTCTCTCCCCCTCGCCATGTCATAAACGGCGTCTCTTCTGGCCGCCCTTCGGGTGATGCCAGGATGACGCTTTAATGACCTCTCTCTCTGGCGGAATGGTCGGCCCCTCTGGCGCTGCAGGGGGGGGGGGGGGCGAGGCCCGCTCCCTTGCTGCTGGAGGCCGCCGTCTGACGCCATGCTGTAGCGAGAGTAACGGCCGCCCTCCATCATGTCCACTTCCGGGTTGGAGGGAATGGGGGGCAGCTTAATCTCCCGCTGTTTAGCAGCCCACTCAATGAGACCTGAAAATTCAGAGCACAGAGAGGCTGTGGCGTCATCATCCAGGGATGTAAATGACCTCACACTTTCCTGAGGGAAAAGGGGTGTTAAACATCTGGGTCAGTGTAATGACTTGTTCCAATAGAATATTCATTTCTTCCCCAATAGCCCTGTCATCCCCTGAGTCAGCGCCTTCAGATGATGCCTCAGAAGCTCAGGCTAACACTGATAGCACATCCTCAAGAGGAATATCCTCCCTAAAAATGCCCAACGCTGCTTCCTCTCCTTCAAAAAAGGAGGGCACAGCTAGCGCATAGTGGGGGATTAACGAGGCCGTCCCTGGCGTGCTGTGTCCCTCAACCCACGAAACATAAGTCGGGGGGGGTCGACAGCCACCAAGGGAAACAGCGACATTGAGCTCTGAAAATAGCTTTTGTTAAATACTTACCCTATGGATAAGCTTGGTGTGCTCATCGTAGGACGACGTCGATGATCTGGAAATCGACGGCGTTTTCTTCGTCCTGAGTCTTCTCTTCGTCTCTTCTTGGCTTCTTCAGTCTAGTCCAGTCGCTAAAGATAAAGGGAGGCTGATTGAGGGGAGGCATCCCCTTTTATAGGGACACCTGTACTCCTATTGGCTGCAGGTGTGTGCATAATTTTGTCTCAGGCTGATGCTGCCTTAGGGCAGTGGGTAAACCAATAGGAGCAGAGCTCCCCTATGGGGCGGAGCTCCACGATATAGAACTAACACGCAGTCAACTGAATATCTTTTCATAACTGACTTCTCACCAGTGATGTCATCACAACCAGTAACCTTGTCCACTCTTCCACTCCTGGTACGGCTCAGCTTGACCTCTGACCTATGAAATGAATTATTTCAAAAACAGACAAAAGCAGAGATATTAAATTATATATAAACTCATCTGCAAAGAGAGGTTCACCTATCCACGGAAGGGGAATGTGTGTACACATGGGTGTTGTTGCACCATACCAACGATAAGCCTATCTTCCCCATCACATCATGAAAGGTCATGTTTATGTTCATTTCTCCTCTCTTTTGCCTAGGTGGCTCCACTAGGGTCCTCTCAGCCAAGTGGCTCCACTAGGGCCCTCTCAGTCAGCTGGTTCCCCATTCCTCCTCTCCCTCTCTCCCCCTATTCCCCCTCTCCTCCTCTCCCACTCTCCCACTTTCCCCCTCTCCTCTCCCCCTCACCTCCTCTCACCCCTCTCCTCTTCTCCCTCTCACCCCACTCTCCCCACACCTCATCTCCCTCAATCCCCCCTCCACATCTCCTCCACTCCCTCTCTCCCACACACCCCCCTCCCCCACACCCCAAAACCCCACTCCCCCCTCACCCACACACCACACCCTCACTCCTCCCACCCCCTCCACCACACCCCAACACCCCCATACCCCCTCACACCACACCCCCTCCCCCTCACACTCCCCACACCCCTCTCCTCTTCTCCCTCTTTCCCCCTCTCCTCATCTCCTCCTCTCCCTCTCTCCCACCCTCACCCCCCCCCCCCCCTCACCCCTTTCCCCCTCTCCCCTCTCCCCCATCTCCTCTTCTCCATCTCTCCCCCTCTCTCCACTCTCCTACTCTCCCTCTCTCCCCCTCTCTCCCTCTTCTATTTTCCTCCTCTCCCCCTCTCCTCTTCTCCCTCTCTCCCCTCTCTTTTCTTCTCCCCCTCTCCCCCTCTCCTCTTCTCCCTCTCTCCACCTCTCCCCCTCTCCTCTTCTCCCCCTCTCAACTACTCCCACCTCTCCTCTCCTCTCCCCTCTCCCCCCTCTCTCATCTCTCTCTTTCCTCCTCTCCCCCTCTCCTCCTCTCCCTCTCTCCCCCTTTCCCCCTCACCTCTCCCTCTCTCCTTCTATCCCCCTCTACTCTTTTCCCTCTCTCTTCCCCTCTTCCCCTCTCCTCTTTTCCCCTTCTCCCCCTCTCCCCCTCTCCTCTTCTCCCTCTCTCCCCCTCTCTTTTCTTCTCCCCCTCTCCCCCTCTCCCCCTCTCCCCCTCTCCCCCTCTCCTCTTCTCCCTCTCTCCACCTCTCCCCCTCTCCCCCTCTCCTCTTCTCCCTCTCTCAACTTCTCCCACCTCTCCTCTCCTCTCCCCTCTACCCCTCTCCCCCCTCTCTCATCTTCCTCTTTCCTCCTCTCCCTCTCTCCCCCTTTCCCCCCTCTCCTCTCCCTCTCTCCTTCTTTCCCCCTCTACTCTTTTCACTCTCTCTTCCCCTCTTCCCCTCTCCTCTTTCCCCTTCTCCCCCTCTCCCCCCTCATCTTCTCCCTCTTTACCTCTCTCCCCCTCTCCTCTTCTCCCTCTCTCCCCCCTCCCCCTCTCCTCTCCCCCTCTCCTCCTCTCCCCATCTCCTCTTCTATACCTCTACTGTTCTCCCCCACTCCCCCTCATCCCCTCTCCCCCTCTCCTCTTCTCACTCTCTCCCCATCTCCACCCTCTCCTCTTCTCCCTCTCTACCCCTCTCCCCCTCTCCTCTCCCCCTCTCCCCCTTTCCCCTCTCTCCTCTTCTCCCTCACTCCCCCTCTCCAGCCTCTCCTCTTCTCGTCTCTCCCCCTCTCCCCCCTCCTCTCCTCTCCTCCTCTCCTCTTCTCACTCTCTGCTCCTCTCCCCTTCCCCTCCTCTCCCTCTCGCCATCTCTCCCCTCTCTCTTTTCTTCTCCCCTCTCCCCCTCTCCTCTCTCCTCTTCTCCCTCTCTCCCCTCCCCCTTCTCCTCTCTTCTCCCCCTCTCCACCCTCTCCCCCCTCTCCTCCTCTGCCTCTCTCCTCCTCTCCCCCCTCTCCTCCTCTCCCTCTCTCCCCCTCTCTCCCTCTTCTCTTTGCCCCCTCTCCCCCTCTCCTCCTCTCCCCCCTCTCCTCTTCTTCCCTCTCCCCCTCTCCGCCTCTCCCCCCCTCCTCCACTCCCCCTCTCCCCCTCTCCTCTTCTCCCTCTCTGCTCCTCTCCCCCCTCTCCTCCTCTACCTCTCTCTCTCCTCCTCTCCTCTTCTCCTCCTCTCCCTCTCTCTCCCTCTCCCCCTCTCCTCCTCTTCCTCTCTCCCCCTCTCCTCTTCCTCTCTCCCCCTCTCCCCCTCTCCTCTTCTCCCCCTCTCCTCCTCTCCCCTCTCCTCTTCTCCCTCTCTCCCCCTCTCCACCCTCTCCTCTTCTCCCTCTCTCCCCCTCTCCCCCCTCTCCTCTCCTCCTCTCCTCCCCTCCTCCTCTCCTCCTCTCCTCCTCTCCCCTTCTCCTCCTCTCCCTCTCTCCCTCTCCTCTCCCTCTCTCCTCCTCTCCCCACTCTCCTCTCCTCCTCTCCCCCCTCTTCCCCTCTTCTTTTCCCTCCCCTTACATTATATAATATATATTTGAGGAGGGGAGGGAGAGAGAGAGAGAGAGGGAGGGAGGGAGGAGGAAGAGAGTAATGTGGCAGATGTTGAGAGGGGGAGGGAAAGGGGAGGAGAGAGGGAGGAGAGGGAGAGATGGGAGAGAGAGAATATATTATTATCACTGACTTCTCACAAGTGATCATAACCAGAATCCTTTTCCACTCTTGGCCCAGCCCAGCCTGACCCTGACATATAGCATCAGCCTGTTGAGTTGACTTGGGTAACAGACCTCTAGCTTCTACACCACATCCCCCCTTCTCCTGCTCTAACATGAGACCTCATCAGTACTCATTTTGGGTGCTGGTACTGTTTATATTTAGGTGCAGGAACATTAACCAATATTCTATAAGAGGTGAACTCAAGCAGTAGAAAGTTAGAGGTGATATTATAGGACACACTATGTGAAACATTGCTACTCTGTCAGCAGTGTCCTGTGGGGGTTTTCAAAACAGACCAGTTTACTGTAGTTAGCTGAGTTCAACCAGTGATCCAAGATAAGTTGCTAAGAAGTTTATCTCACATCAAAGACCTAATGAACTAATGACATAGAAGTCATATAGCCTAGCAGTATTTTTCCACTCTTCAGTCCACTCTTCATGACAGCAGACTTGTATAGCTCAGTGGAGACCCAGTTAGAGACAGATATGATACCTGCAGTGATATTGATGATCCTGTTCTGGAGCACAGGTAGGATGCTGTTATACTGATATACACTTGTGACAGTTACTGAGATATGATTTGATATTGTAAGATATATGATCATTTACAGGGCTAGTAAAATAACATACAACTGGAAGCAGACAGTAAAAATCTGTCTCAAAGCAGGACAATGATGTGATCACCAGTAAATGTACTATACTATAGCATAACTGTCCATCTGGGGACAGGCACTAATGTCAGTTAAGTTGTGATGGTGCCATGCATCTGACTGTTGTATATTCAGTGTGTCAATGATTGATTGTATATGTCTGTATGTTAACAAATGAGAGTATATATTATATATTATATTGGTCTTATGTTAGTGTAGGAGAATGGGTGGTGTAGATGCTAGAGGTCTGTGACCTGAGTCAAGCTCAACAGGCCTGATGCTATATGTCAGGAAGAGAGAGAGAGGACAGAGAGGAGGGGGTGGGGAGGGCAGAGGAGAGAGTGGTGGAGGGAGGATGGAGGGGGCAGAGGAGGGGAGGGAGATAGATAGTGAGAGAGAAGGGAGGGGAGAGAGAGGGAGATGTCAAAAGAGATAGGGCTGACAGACTAACATGCGGTCAGCTGAATATCTTTTCATCAATGACTTCTCACCAGTGATGTCATCACAACCAGTAACCTTGTCCACTCTTCCACTCCTGGTACGGCTCAGCTTGACCTCTGACCTATGAAATGAATGATTTCAAAAACAGACAAAAGCAAAGGTATAAAATTATATATAAACTCATCTGCAAAGAGAGATTCACCTTTCCACGGAAGGGGAATGTGTGTACACATGGGTGTTGTTGCGTCATACCAACGATAAGCCTATCTTCCCCATCACATCACGTGTGTTGTTGCACCATACCAACGATAAGCCTATCTTCCCCATCACATCATGAAAGGTCATGTTTATGTTCATTTCTCCTCTCTTTTTCCTAGGTGGCTCCACTAGGGTCCTCTCAGCCAAGTGGCTCCACTAGGGCCCTCTCAGTCAGCTGGTTCCCCATTCCCTCCTCTCCCTCTCTCCCCCTCTTCCCCCTCTCCTCCTCTCCCACTCTCCCACTTTCCCCCTCTAATTTCTTCTCCCCCTCTCCCCCTCTCCCCCTCTCCTTTTCTCCCTCTTTCCACCTCTCCCCCTCTCTTTTCTTCTCCCCCTCTCCCCCTCTCACCTCCTCTCCTCCTCACCCCCTCTCCCTCTCCTCTCCTCTCCACCCTCTCCTCCTCTACCATTCTCCCCCTGTCCCCCTCTCCTCTCCCCCTCACCTCCTCTCACCCCTCTCCTCTTCTCCCTCTCTCCCCTCTCCTCTTCTCCCTCTTTCCCCTCTCCCCATCTCCTCCTCTCCCTCTCTCCCCCCTCCCCCCTCTCCTCTTCTCCATCTCTCCCCCTCTCTCCACTCTCCTACTCTCCCTCTCTCCGCCGCTCTCCCTCTTCTCTTTCCCCCCTCTCCCCCTCTCCTATTCTCCCTCTCTCCCCCTTATCCACCTGTCTTTTCTTCTCCCCCTCTCCTCTTCTCCCTCTCTCCCCCTCTCTTTTCTTTTCCCCCTCTCCCCCTCTCCCCCTCTCCTCTTCTCCCTCTCTCCACCTCTCCCTCTCCCCCCTCTCCTCTTCTCCCTCTCTCAACTTCTCCCACCTCTCCTCTCCTCTCCCCTCTACCCCTCTCCCTCCTCTCTCATCTCCCTCTTTCCTCCTCTCCCCCTCTCCTCCTCTCCCTCTCTCTCCCCTTTCCCCCCTCTCCTTCTTTCCCCCTCTACTCTTTTCCCTCTCTCTTCCCCTCTTCCCCTCTCCTCTTTTCCCCTTCTCCCCTCTCCACCCTCTCCTCTTCTCCCTCACTCCCCCCTCCCCCTCTCCTCTCCTCTCCCTATCTCCTCCTCTCCCCCTCTCCCTCTCTCCCCTTCTCACCCTCTCCTCTCCTCTCCCCCTCTCCTCCTCTCCCGATCTCCTCTTCTCCACCTCTACTGTTCTCCCCTCTCCCCCTCTCCCCCTCTCCCCCTCTCCTCTTCTCACTCTATCCCCATCTCCACCCTCTCCTCTTCTCCCTCTCTCCCCCTCTCCCCCTCTCCTCTCCCCCTCTCCCCTTTCCCCCCCTCTCCTCTTCTCCCTCACTCCCCCGCTCCACCCTCTCCTCTTCTCCATCTCTCCCCCTCTCCTCCTCTCCCCCCTCCTCTCCTCTCCTCCTCTCCTCTTCTCAATCTCTGCTCCTCTCCCCTTCTCCTCCTCTCCTTCTCGCCATCTCTCCCCTCTCTCTTTTATTCTCCCCTCTCCCCCTCTCCCCCTCTCCCCCTCTCCTCTTCTCCTTCTTCCACCCTCTCCCCCTCTCCTCTCTCCTCTTCTCCCTGTCTCCCCTCCCCCCTCTCTTCTCTTCTCCCCCTTCCACCCTCTCCCCCCTCTCCTCCTCTGCCTCTCTCCTCCTCTCCCCCCCTCTCCTCCTCTCCCTCTCTCCCCTCTCTCTCCCTCTTCTCTTTGCCCCTCTCCCCCTCTCCTCCTCTCCCCTCTCCTCTTCTTCCCTCTCCCCCTCTCCCCCTCTCCTCTTCTTCCTCTCTCCCCCTCTCCACCCTCTCCTCTTCTCCCTCTCTCCCCCCCCCTCCTCTCCCCCTCTCCTCTTCTCCCTCTCTGCTCCTCTCCCCCCATCCTCCTCTACCTCTCTCCTCCTCTCCTCTTCTCCTCCTCTCCCTCTCTCTCCCTCTCCCCCTCTCCTCCTCTTCCTCTCTCCCCCCTCTCCTCTTCCTCTCTCCCCCTCTCCCCCCTCTCCTCTTCTCCCCCTCTCCTCCTCTCCTCTTCTCCCTCTCTCCCCCCTCTCCACCCTCTCCTCTTCTCCCTCTCTCCCCCTCTCCCCCCCTCTCCTCTCCTCCTCTCCTCCTCTCCTCCTCTCCTCCTCTCCCTCTCTCAACCTCCTCTCCCTCTCTCCTCCTCTTCCCACTCTCCTCTCCTCCTCTCCCCCCCTCTTCCCCTCTTCTTTTCCCTCCCCTCCCCTTACATTATATAATATATATTTGAGGAGTGGAGGGAGAGAGAGAGAGAGAGAGAGGGAGGGAGGGAGGAGGAAGAGAGTAATGTGGCAGATGTTGAGAGGGGGAGGGAAAGGGGAGGAGAGAGGGAGGAGAGTGAGAGATGGGAGAGAGAGAATATATTATTATCACTGACTTCTCACAAGTGATGTCATCATAACCAGTAACCTTTTCCACTCTTGGCCCAGCCCAGCCTGACCCTGACATATAGCATCAGACCTGTTGAGTTGACTTGGGTAACAGACCTCTAGCTTCTACACCACATCCCCCCTTCTCCTGCTCTAACATGAGACCTCATCAGTACTCATTTTGGGTGCTGGTACTGTTTATATTTAGCTGCTGGAACATTAACCAATATTCTATAAGAGGTGAACTCAAGCAGTAGAAAGTTTGATGTGACTTTCCCAAGTCAAGCACTGATGATAATTTAAGATATTATAGCACACACTATGTGATCTTTGCTGCTCTGTCAGCAGTTTCCTGTGGGGGGTTTTCAAAACATCATTTTGCTGTAGCTGAGTTCAACCAGTGATCCAAGATAAGTTGCTAAGAAGTTTATCTCACATCAAAGACCTAATGAACTAATGACATAGAAGTCATATAGCCTAGCAGTATTGTCCACTCTTCAGTCCACTCTTCATGACAGTAGACTTGTATAGCTCAGTGGAGCCCCAGTTAGAGACAGATATGATACCTGCAGTTATATTGATGATCCTGTTCTGGAGCACAGGTAGGATGCTGTTATACTGATATACACTTATGACAGTTACTGAGATAGAGGAGGGAGTGGGGAGAGAGAGGAGGGAAGGGAGAGAGGATGGAGTGTGGAGAGAGAGAGAGAGGAGCAGAGCGAGAGAGAGGGGGGGAGAGAGAGGAGTAGAGAGAGATAGAAAGAGAGAGAGTAGTAGAGAGAGAGAGAGAGAGAGCGAGAGAGGAGGGGAGCGGAGGGGAGGGGAGAGATGGGAGGGGAGGGGACAGAGCATAGCCGCAGTAAGTAGGGGTCCGGAGGACTGTTGTATATTCAGTGTGTCAATGATTGATTGTATATGTCTCTATGTAAATGAAAGAGAGTATATATTATATATTTTATATTGGCAATCTGTTGGAGGGCGGGGGGGGGCGGGTAAATGCTAGATGCCACAAAACACACACCCCGCACACACACACACATTCAGGGTGATGCCTTTACACAAAGCCACACTGAGACACTTTGGACTAACTCCTTGATGAGATCCACAACTAGGGACTTTTTAAATGCCTTCCAAGGCCTGTCTTAATGAATTGGACCTGTTGTATAGAGCTGCTCTTTCTTTTTAAACAATCTTAAGAGCTGTCGTTTTATTGTGAGGAACTGTAGTTTATCAGACCTTTTTCTGTTCTGTCCTCTGTTGTGTGAGTGATCAGGTCACAGACTCAGGTCTGTTCCAATGATAGAGGTCTGTGACCTGAGTCAAGATCAACAGGCCTGATGCTATATGTCAGGAAGAGAGAGAGAACTAGAGAGAGAGAGAGAGAGAGTGTGAGAGAGAGAGGAGAGAGAACGAGGAGAGAGGAGGGAGTGGGGAGAGAGAGGAGGGGAGGGGACAGAGAGGAGGGAGTGGAGCGAGAGAGGAGGGAGTGGGGAGAGAAAGGAGGGAGTGGGGAGAGAGAGGAGTGAGTGGTGTTCAATTAGAGTTCAATGTGTCAAATCGGAGGGCCTGTTGTCTGGACCTATGGCAGTCTCTATGGGGGTGCCACAGGGTTCAATTCCCAGGCCGACCCTATTCTCTGTGTATATCAATGATGTAGCCCTTGCTGCTGGTGACTCTCAGATCCACATCTACGCAGACGACACCATTTTGTATACATCTGGCCCTTCATTGGACACTGTGTTAACAAACCTCCAAACGAGCTTCAATGCCATACAACACTCCTTCAGTAGCCTCCAACTGCTCTTAAATGCTAGTAAAACTAAATGCATGCTCTTCAATCGAACGCTGCTTGCACCCACCCGCCCGACTAGAATCACTCGGCGGGTCTGACTTAGAATATGTGGACAACTACAAATACCTTGGTGTCTGGTTAGAGGGTAAACTCTCCTTCCAGACTCACATTAAGAATCTCCAATCCAAAGTTAAATCTAGAATCGGTTTCCTATTTCGCAACAAAGCCTCCTTCACTCATGCTGCCAAACTTGCCTTCGTAAAACGGACTATCCTACCGATCCATGACTTCGGCAATGTCATTTACAAAATAGCCTCCAACACTCTACTCAGCAAATTGTATGTAGTCTATCACAGTGCCATCCGTTTTGTCTCCAAAGCACCATATACTACCCACCACTGTGACCTGTATGCTCTTGTTGGCTGGTCCTCACTACATATTCGTCGCCAAACCCACTGGCTCCAGGCCATCTATAAATCACTGCTAGGCAAATCCCCGCCTTATCTTAGCTCATTGGTCACCATAGCAACACCCACCCGTAGTATGCGCTCCAGCAGGTACAGTGGGGAAAAAAAGTATTTAGTCAGCCACCAATTGTGCAAGTTCTCCCACTTAAAAAGATGAGAGGCCTGTAATTTTCATCATAGGTACACGTCAACTATGACAGACAAAATGAGAATTTTTTTCTCCAGAAAATCACATTGTAGGATTTTTAATGAATTTATTTGCAAATTATGGTGGAAAATAAGTATTTGGTCAATAACAAAAGTTTCTCAATACTTTGTTATATACCCTTTGGTGGCAATGACACAGGTCAAACGTTTTCTGTAAGTCTTCACAAGGTTTTCACACACTGTTGCTGGTATTTTGGCCCATTCCTCCATGCAGATCTCCTCTAGAGCAGTGATGTTTTGGGGCTGTCGCTGGGCAACACAGACTTTCAACTCCCTCCAAAGATTTTCTATGGGGTTGAGATCTGGAGACTGGCTAGGCCACTCCAGGACCTTGAAATGCTTCTTACGAAGCCACTCCTTCGTTGCCCGGGCAGTGTGTTTGGGATCATTGTCATGCTGAAAGACCCAGCCACGTTTAATCTTCAATGCCCTTGCTGATGGAAGGAGGTTTTCACTCAAAATCTCACGATACATGGCCCCATTCATTCTTTCCTTTACACGGATCAGTCGTCCTGGTCCCTTTGCAGAAAAACAGCCCCAAAGCATGATGTTTCCACCCCCATGCTTCACAGTAGGTATGCTGTTCTTTGGATGCAACACAGCATTCTTTGTCCTCCAAACACGACGAGTTGAGTTTTTACCAAAAAGTTATATTTTGGTTTCATCTGACCATATGACATTCTCCCAATCTTCTTCTGGATCATCCAAATGCACTCTAGCAAACTTCAGACAGGCCTGGACTTGTACTGGCTTAAGCAGGGGGACACGTCTGGCACTGCAGGATTTGAGTCCCTGGCGGCGTAGTGTGTTACTGATGGTAGGCTTTGTTACTTTGGTCCCAGCTCTCTGCAGGTCATTCACTAGGTCCCCCCGTGTGGTTCTGGGATTTTTGCTCAACGTTCTTATGATCATTTTGACCCCACGGGGTGAGATCTTGCGTGGAGCCCCAGATAGAGGGAGATTATCAGTGGTCTTGTATGTCTTCCATTTCCTAATAATTGCTGGTGTCCTTTGACAGCTCTTTGGTCTTGGCCATAGTGGAGTTTGGAGTGTGACTGTTTGAGGTTGTGGACAGGTGTCTTTTATACTGATAACAAGTTCAAACAGGTGCCATTAATACAGGTAACAAGTGGAGGACAGATGAGCCTCTTAAAGAAGAAGTTACAGGTTTGTGAGAGCCAGAAATCTTGCTTGTTTGTAGGTGACCAAATACTTATTTTCCACCATAATTTGCAAATAAATTCATAAAAAATCCTACAATGTGATTTTCTGGATTTTTTTTTCTCAATTTGTCTGTCATAGTTGACGTGTACCTATGATGAAAATTACAGGCCTCTCTCATCTTTTTAAGTTTGAGAACTTGCACAATTGGTGGCTGACTAAATACTTTTTTTCCCACTGTATATCTCACTGGTCATCCCCAAAGCCAACACCTCCTTTGGCCGCCATTCCTTAAAGTTCTCTGCTGCCAATGACTGGAACAAATTGCAAAAATCACTGAAGCTGGAGACTTATCTCCCTCACTAACTTTAAGCATCAGTTGTCAGAGCACCTTACCGATCACTGCACCTGTACACAGCCCATCTGAAATTAGCCCACCCAACTACCTCATCCCTATATTGTTATTTATTTCACTCATTTTCATCACAGTATCTCTATTTGCACATCATCTCTTGCACATCTATCATTCCAGTGTTAATACTAATTGTAATTAATTTGCACTATAGCCTATTTATTGCCTTACCTCCATAACTTGCTACATTTGAACACACTGTATATATATTTTCTGTTGTATTAATGACTTAATGTTTTGTTTTTACCCCATGTGTAACTCTGTGTTTTTATCGCACTGCTTTGCTTTATCTTGGCCAGGTCGCAGTTGGAAATGAGAACTTGTTCTCAACTCGCTTACCTGGTTAAATAAAGGTTAAATAAAAAAATATAAATAAAAGTGGAGAGAGAGAGGAGGGAGAGAAATAGAGAGTAGGGAGTGGGGAGAGAGAGGAGGGGAGGGGAGAGAGAGGAGGGAGTGGGGAGAGAAAGGAGGGGAGGGGGAGAGAAAGGAGGGGAGGGGGAGAGAAAGGAGGGGAGGGGGAGAGAAAGGAGGGAGCTCTCCTTGTCCCAGAATCGCTCAGAATGCACCGCGCAGCCCATTGACCTAGTATGGGCAACGTTTCCCATCTCCTCCAAGTATATCTGCTGTTGTGAATGTTAGACTCCACTCTGTGAGCGACATCGATCTGCAGGAGATTGTAGACTCCTAAATTGATTGTGCAGTTTGTTTAGGCGATTTTACAGCTATCTAGCTACTTCACACGCTGATATTGTCTTTGTATTATTGTGTGTAGCCAGCCCATAGAGAGAGCATTGCATTGTGGATTTTGTAGTCTACTTGAGCTGCAACAGAGTTTGCTGAGTAGAGTGTTGTATTTCTACACCCCCAAACTACTTTTTTATCTGGGATAGTTTGCATTCACAGTCAGCTGTTTTATGCTCCAGTTACTTTCCCATTGATGTCAGTATTTGAAGTCAGCCATTGAATCGTGTATTATGCATCTATTTCATTGCACTGTATGCACTGTTCCACAAGTAGGCTAAATGAGTCAATGGGGAGGTTGAGGTTGAGTAGTACATTGTACACTCCATTCCACAGACCTTTAAACCTAATACAAACCTAATATCGCAGTGATAATTCATGTCTGGGGGCATTTTTGTTCGTTTTTGTTCGTTTTTGCTGTTCTCCAAATAGTATTTTAGAGTTTTTAAGTACAGTAAATGAACTTCAACTGGTGGGGGGATTTCTGTACACCCCATTTAGCCATACCCAAGGTTTAGCTGTATTTCTACACCCCCAAACTACTTCCTGCGGCTATGGGACAGAGGAGGAGGGGAGGGGAGATGGAGAGTGAGAGAGAAGAGGAGTAGAGAGAGGGAGATGTCAAAAGAGATAGGGCTGACAGACTAACACGCAGTCAACTGAATATATTTTCATAACTGACTTCTCACCAGTGATATCATCATAACCAGTAACCTTGTCCACTCTTCAACTCTTGGTCCAGCTCAGCTTGACCCTGACATATGAAATTAATGATTTAAAAAACAGACGAAAGCAAAGGTATTAAATTATATATAAAGTAATCTGCAAAGAGAGGTTCACCTTTCCATGGAAGGGGAATGTGTGTAATAATAATAATATGCCATTTAGCAGACACTTTTATTCAAAGCGACTTACAGTCATGTGTGCATACATTTTTACGTATGGGTGGTCCCGGGGATCGAACCCGCTACCCTGGCGTTACAAGCGCCATGCTCTACCAATTGAGCTACATGGGTGTTGTTTCACAATACCAACGGTAAGCCTATCTTTGCCATCACATCATAAAAGGTCACTCTCTCTCTCAATTGGCATTGGAAACATATGCTAACATTGCCAAAGCAAGTGAAATAAATAATCACAAACAGATAACATTAAGCAAACAAAAGTTTCAAAAGAAAAATACATTTGAAAATGTTAAATTATTAGCTATGTACAATACATGGTAAATGAAATATAAAATAGTCTATAAATACAGATAAAATAGTTCACAAACTAATTCAACTACATTTATTTACACAACTAGCTGGCTCCACTAGGGCCCACTCAGCCAACTTGCCCCACTAGGGCCCTCTCAGCCAGGTGGCTCCACTAGGGCCCTCTCAGCCAGCTTGCCCCACTAGGGCCCTCTCAGCAAGCCGGCTCCACTAGGGCCCTCTCAGCCAGGTGGCTCCACTAGGGCCCTCTCAGCCAGCTGGTCCCACTAGGGCCCTCTCAGCCAGGTGGCTCCACTAGGGCCCTCTCAGCCAGCCGGCTCCACTAGGGCCCTCTCAGCCAGGTGGCTCCACTAGGGCCCTCTCAGCCAGCTTGCCCCACTAGGGCCCTCTCAGCAAGCCGGCTCCACTAGGGTCCTCTCAGCCAGCTTGCCCCACTAGGGCCCTCTCAGCAAGCCGGCTCCACTAGGGCCCTCTCAGCAAGCTGGCTCCACTAGGGCCCTCTCAGCCAGGTGGCTCCACTAGGGCCCTCTCAGCCAGCTGGTCCCACTAGGGCCCTCTCAGCCAGGTGGCTCCACTAGGGACCTCTCAGCCAGCCGGCTCCACTAGGGCCCTCTCAGCCAGCCGGCTCCACTAGGGCCCTCTCTTTCGAAAACAAGGACATTTCTAAGCGACCCCAAACTTTTGAACGGTAGTGTATATATGTATATACTGTATTTCTTGAGCTTTAAAACCTTATTCCTTGTGATTTATTTTGGGACTGTATTATTTGTACACATTTAACCCTTTATTTTTGGGGG
>NW_028164030.1:0-1000 GCF_964263955.1 Coregonus lavaretus
TCCTCCCCATTCCTCCCCATCCCTCCCCATTCCTCCTCATCCCTCCCCCCTCCCTCCCCATTCCCCCCTTCCCCTCCTCCTCCCTCCCCATTCCTCCCCCATCCCTCCCATCCTCCCCATTCCTCCATATCCCTCCCCCTCCCTCCCCATTCCTCCCCCTCCCTCCCATTCCTCCCCATCCCTCCCCATTCCTCCTCATCCCTCCCCATTCCTCCCCCTCCCTCCCCATCCCTCCCCATTCCTCCCCCTCCCTCCCCATTCCTCCCCATCCCTCCTCATCCCTCCCCATTCCTCCCCATCCCTCCCCATCCCTCCCCATTCCTCCTCATCCCTCCCCATCCCTCCCCATTCCTCCCCATTCCTCCTCCATCCCTCCCCATCCCTCCCCATTCCTCCTCATCCCTCCCCATTCCTCCCCATTCCTCCCCATTCCTCCCATCCCTCCCCATTCCTCCCCATTCCTCCCCATCCCTCCCCATTCCTCCCCATTCCTCCCCATCCCTCCCCATTCCTCCCCATTCCTCCCCATCCCTCCCCATTCCTCCCCATCCCTCCCCATCCCTCCCCATTCCTCCCCATTCCTCCCCATCCCTCCCCATTCCTCCCCATCCCTCCCCATCCCTCCCCATTCCTCTCCATAACATCCCAACCATATACACCCTCCCTCCCCGCTCCCTGGTCCCATCAGGGTGTTAGATGAGACCATTGAACTCCTGTTTGCTCAAGTGGAGGCCTGGCCAATTACCTCCTCTAGCTCTCTGCAGCTCTCTGAGACATTAATTACACCAATTAAGGCCTTGCAGTAAGGGTCTGGGCCATGGGGTCAGACACACTGACACACACACACACACACACACACATAGGGACACACACACACAAACACACACACAAACACACACACACACACACATATAGAGACACACACAGACACACACACACACTCATACATTTGTGTGTGTTTCCCAGCCCCCCCTCGCCATCCTTCCCAGGCCGTTCACAG
>NW_028164029.1:0-21118 GCF_964263955.1 Coregonus lavaretus
CAACACCTGTCAAACTCCAGACATTTCTCTCACAAGGACAGGGATGTCAATTGACACAGGACTAGTATTATCAGAGGACCTTGGAGTTGGTCCAAAGTTTTTCCGGCTGGATTTATTACTCTCCCTGCTCTCCTCCCTCTCCTCTCCTCTCCTCTCCTCTCCTCTCCTCTCCCTCTCCTCTCCTCTCCTCTCCTCTCCTCTCCTCTCCTCTCCAGCCCCCCACTGGCAAGGAGAGAGTTCGGTTGCCAGGCGACTATAGTGCCTGTTGTGCCTAAGACCATTGGACAGGTACAGTATTTCAAGGCCGTAAGACTGCAAGGGACGAGGTGATTATAGCACAAGGTGAGTGTCAGAGCTGTGTGTTAGTGTCTGTTTGTGTGATGCGATTCTGCTTAGTAAAAGTCACGACAGATAGGTCTGTCGGGCCAGGCCTCACCAACGGCAACTTCTGTCGTTTTACCACACTCGTTCAATTTCACAAATTTTTACGTTCAGCGTTTTATGCTTTTCTTTTCCCCCAGTCAAATCCCCTTTCTGTTGCCACTGAGACGGCTGTAAACAACAAGTGGTGTGTGTGGGTGTGTTGGTCTGTGTGCGGGCATAAGTGCATGAATGTGTGTGTGTGTGTGTGTGTGCGTGCGTGCGTGTGAAACTAGTTGTGACTCTTTCTCACAGAAAAAGGTCTATTCCACATTAAAGTGGGAGTGGGAGAGAAGACAATAGGAAGAGAGTGTTTGATGTTAGACATATTCCATATTGAAGTGTTGAGCCACTTAAGAGTAAGGGAATATGGGATTGAATATAATTAAACACTCTAATTTCAACTACTCTGATCTTATTACACAATTCCTAACCCTAATAGCGTACGGCTTAAGTTCCAGGCTGTGACTATTTCAAAGAAATCTAGGGAAACTTTTCAGATTCAGTATTGAATGTTAAAGATGTTTGCCTTTCAAAAGAAAACTACTTCATACACTCACTATCCAGCAAGAAAGCATACACAGGCATAGACACTTCCTCTCTCTCGTTCACATGTCCAAATCACACATGATTACACCTCAGGTAGGCAGCTCTCCTCTCCTCTCCTCTCCTCTCCTCTCCTCTCCTCTCCTCTCCTCTCCTCTCCTCTCCTCTCCTCTCCTCTCCTCTCCTCTCCTCCTCCTCTCCTCTCCTCTCCTCTCCTCTCCCTGCCCTCCCCAAACAACATATCCAGATATAGAATACACCCAACACATCTGTCAAACCATCCTTCTATCACACTATCCTTCCATCAAACCATCCTTCCATCACAACATCTTTCCATCACACCATCCTTCCATCACACCATCCTTCCATCACACCATCCTTCCATCATACCATCCTTCCATCACACCATCCTTGTGGCATGTCTTGTGGGGTATGCATGGGTGTCTGAGCTGTGTGCCAGTTGTTCAAACAGACACCTCTGTGCTTTCAACATGTCAACACCTCTGGGAACCATGCTGAGCTACACATGTAGTTCAGCACATGTCTATACACACACAAGCCTCACACGCGCCTTGCACATGCTATAAATCCAACACACGTGTGACACATGTACACAGTATGCCCGTAGTCTCCCAAGGGCGCAGTGGTCTAAGACACTGCATCGCAGTGATAGCTGTGCCACTAGAGATCCTGGTTCGAATCCAGGCTCTGTCGTAGCCGGCCGCGACCGGGAGACCCATGGGGCGGCGCTCAATTGGTCCAGGGTAGGGGAGTGAATGGCCGTCAGGGATGTAGCTCAGTTGGTAGAGCATGGCGTTTGCAACGCCAGGGTTCAATTCCCACGGGGGGCCAGTATGAAAAATAAATACAAATAATAATGTATGCACTCACTAACTGTAAGTCGCTCTGGATAAGAGTGTCTGCTAAATGGCAAAAAATGTAATGTGTTACGCATAATGAGCTGATGCCTTTAGCTCAATGAGATAATATTGTCTGTATGCTGTTGCCTAGCCCCAGGTAGACTGTAGTTATCACACTATTGGTTTGAACTGAGTGTGTTTCTGTGCTCCTCGGCAGCCCAATCAGTTAGTGTCTGTGGGCACTTCTTAATGTCAGCATCAGGACAGACAAAGGTGACAGCTGACTGTCTGTGTGTGTCGGATTTAACAACCCTGGAAGGCACTGAGAGAGAGACAGAGATAGAGCGAGACTGAGAGAGAGAGAGAGAGAGAGAGAGAGAGAGAGGCAGAGAGAGAGAGACAGACAGAGAGAGAGAGACAGAAACAGAGAGAGCGAGAGACAGAGAGAGAGCAGAGAGCAGAGAAAACAGACATATAGAGAAAGCAGTGGGTAGAGAAAGTGAAAGAGGTAGGGACACAGTTGTACAGTGCTTTCAGAAAGTATTCACACCCCATAATGTCTATGTTTATAGAATGTTTTACAAATTAATTAAAAATGAAAAGCTGAAATGTCTTGAGTTAATAAGTATTCAACCCTTTTGTTATGGCATAAATAAGTTCAGGAGTAAAGATTTGCTTAACAAGTCACATAATAAGTTACATGAACTCACTCTGTGTGCAATAATAGTGTTTAACATGATTATTTAACGACAACCTCATCTCTGTACCCTACACATACAATTATCTGTAAGGTCCCTCAGTCGAGCAGTACATTTCAAACACAGATTTAATCACAAAGACCAGGGAGGTTTTCCAACGGCTCACATAGATGGGCACATATTGGTAGGACACCTATTAGCAGACATTGAATATCCCTTTGAGCATGGTGAAGTTATTAATTACACTTTGGATGGTGTATCAATACACCCAGTCACTAAAATGATACAGGCGTCCTTCCTAACTCAGTTACAGAGTTTAATGGGTGTGATAGGAGAAAACTGAGGATGGATCAACAACATTATAGCTACTCCACAATACTGACCTAAATGACAGCAAAACTGCAAAAAAATGTGTCAAAGAAATTAACTTTATGTCCCGAATACAAAGTGTTATGTTTGGGGAAAATCCAACACAACACATCACTGAGTACCACTATTCATATTTTCAAGCATGGTGGTGGCTGCATCATGTTATGGGTATGCTAGTCATCGTCAAGGACTAGGGTGTTTTTTAGGATGAAAATAATCGGAATAGAGCTAAGCACAGGCAAAATCCTAGAGGAATCCAAGTGTGCAAAGCTAGTAGAGACTTACCCAGAAAGACTCACAGCTGTAATCGCTGCAAAAGGTGATTCTAACATGTATTGAGTCAGGGGTGTGAAAACTTATGTAAATTAGATATTTCTGTATTTCGTTTTTTAATACATTTGCTAAAATTTCTAAAAACATGTTTTCACTTTATCATTATTGTGTGTAGATAGGTGTGCATCTACACACAAGGGGTGTGAATACTTTCTGAAGGCACTGTATGGCTGAGGGAACATGTACTGTATCAGCAGAATCACCTCTGTGACCTCTACACCTCTAGTCTGTTTATTCAGCCCCTTCAAGTGGAACTGACAGGGTTTTAACTACTTTGCAGATATGAAACAAACAGACAATCATAATATCAGTCAAAAATATCAAATTCCCAGTTTATGCTACAAAACCAACTTCATAAAAGTTTTAAAAAATAAGTTATATTTGATTCAACATTCCATGACGTACACTAAGTCACTGTTGGCAGAATAGATGGATGCAGTTCAATGCATGACTCATATAATTCACCAATACATTTCTTGGTAGTCCAATAACTATTGCTATCAGATTGTACATCTTAGCTGGCCTGGTACATTGTTTGCTGCCTCCATTCAGGATGCACTGTTTCAGTTTCCATGACTCAAAAATTTGGACAAAAACGGGTGAATGTAACTAAGGCTGGGAATGTCAATAGAATGTCACGATCGTTGAGAGACGGGTCAGACCAAGGTGCAGCGTGGTATGCGAACATGTTTATAAGACTGGATAAACACTAGACAAAATAACAAACTCAACGAAACCGTGAAGTCCTATGGGCTATACACGAAACAAGCCAAACAGGAACACAAACAAGATCCCACAACCCAGGCAGGAAATCTGGCTGCCTAAGTATGATCCCCAATCAGAGACAACGAGCGACAGCTGCCTCTGATTGGGAACCACACCCGGCCAAGCATAGATCTACAATACATAGAGTTTCACACCCTGACCACCTAGAGAATAACAGTCTCTCCAGGTCAGGGCATGACAGTAACCCCCCCCCCCCCCCCCCAAAGGTGCGTACTCCGGCCGCACCAACCTGACTCATTAGGGGAGGGTCCGGGTGGGCATTCAGCTTCGGAGGCGGCTCCGGCTCCGGGCGTGACGACCTCTCCCTCTCTGCCTCCCCGTTGCGCCCCTGGTCTGGTTTGGACCTCGGCGCGATGCTTCCCCTCTCCTTCCTCCCACGATGCACCAAGCCCTGTCTGGACCCTGGTGTGGGAGGCCCCGAACCTGGAGAGGGGCTGACGTCTGGGCCTGGATCGGCAATCCTCCCGCGATGCACCAAGCCCTGTCTGGACCCTGGTGTGGGAGATCCCGACCCTGGAGAGTGGAGCCGCTGACCGGAGCTGAACTGGACCCCGGTGGAGCGGACAGCTCTGGCTCCGGAGTGGGGCCGCTGACCGGAGCTGGATTGGGCACCGGTGGAGCGGACTGCTCTGGCTCCGGAGTGGAGCCGCTGACCGGAGCTGGACTCGGCACCGGTGGAGCGGACTGCTCTGGCTCCGGAGTGGAACCGCTGACCGGAGCTGGACTAGGCACCGGTGGAGCGGACTGCTCTGGCTCCGGAGTGGAGCCGCTGACCACTGGTTTGGTGCGGGGAGCAGGTACGGGGCGTACCGGACTGTGGAGGCGCACTGGAGGTCTGGAGCGTAGAGCTGGCACAACCCGTCCTGGCTGGATGCCCACTTCCGCACAGTACGTGTGTGGCGTTAACACAGGACGCACCGGGCTGTGCACGCGCACTGGTGACACAGTATGTAGCTCCGCATAACACGGAGCCTGCACGGTCACACGCTTCCTAGCGTGAGTACGGGGAGTTGGCTCTGCTCTGAACCCTGGCTCCGCCAACCACCCCGTGTGCCCCCCCAAATAAATGTATTGGGGCTGCTTCTCGGGCTTTCTTCGTGACCGCGTCCTTTTGGGTCGCCGTTTCTCCTCTCCTGCCTGGGCTTCCTCCTTCGCCCAGGGTCCTCTATCGGGTACTCTCTCCTTATCCACCCTCATCCCTTTCAGGGCTTCCATATGGTATGCGTACATGTTTATTAAACAGGATAAACACTAGACAAAATAATAAAATCAACGAAACCGTGAAGTCCTATGGGCTATACACGAAACAATAAGCCAAACAGGAACACAAACAAGATCCCACAACCCAGGCAGGAAAACTGGCTGCCTAAGTATGATCCCCAATCAGAGACAACGAGCAACAACTGCCTCTGATTGGGAACCACAGCATACATAGACATAGATAGTATCGTTTTTCGGTGGCTACACAGCTAGAGATGCACGTGTCATTTGGTTAGCTAGCAAGAAATGTGAATCGCTTTGTTAGCTAGCTATGCTGAACAACTGTTATCCAGTTAGCATATCTCTTGCTTTTGCAAATTCACTCTGCTCTACTCAGAGCACTCTGGTCTGAGTGTGCCAGAGCACAGAATAACTGCTGAAAACAGTAATAGTATGTCACGAATGCTCTATATAACATGTAAACAGCCTAACCAGCTCTGCTAGGGCAAGTAAAATGGTCAGTGAGGTGTTCTCTCAAGCTAGCCAACTTTAGCCAGTTAGCTTGGGTGCTGGTTGGGACAACGCATGCATTGGCAGGCAAGCTGCAGGAGGACGAGCAGGCTATTCCCAATCATTTATCAGTACAATTTTGACCACCAAATAGCTGAAAAAGTTTGAGAGGGTTTATCTAATGTTCCTTCGTTAGATTTTAGCTAATCTTGCTCTGGCTAGCATTAGTTGTTGATCTTGTTGTTGTTGATGTGCATAATATGTTTATTTGTCACATACACAGGATACAGAAGGTGTAAACGGTATAGTGAAACGGTTACTTGTATAGTGGAGTCTTTTGTTTAGACATGTAGCTAGTGTCACGACTTCCTCCGAAGCTGCCTCCTTTCCTTGTTCAGGCAGGCTTCGGCGTTCGTCGTCACCTGCCTTCTAGCCACTGCCGCATCTCATCTCATCATTCCATTTGTTTTGTCTTGTCTATTACACACACCTGGTTCATATCCTTAGTATGTGTATTAGTATGTGTATAAGTGTTCCCTCTGCCCCCTTGTCCTTGGGGGTGATTGTTTAATGTGAGGAGAGAGTAGCTCGGTTGAGCTATGTGTATTTTGTATTTGCCGGGGTATATGTTCCCCGTGTGCCTGTTTTGTTCCAGTGCGCCTGTTTTGCGCACTGGACTGGTTGACGCTATCCAGCGTAACTCTGTACTACGGAATAAACTCTGTATTCTGTGATTTACCCTCCTGCGCCTGACTCCTTCAAATCACCTATCACAGCTAGTTAGCTAACGAAACAATTAACCATACACGTAACGCTAGCTAGCGAGCCAGCCAGCTAAAGTTAGCTAGCTAGCTAACAGTACGCTTTCACTTGCAATGAAAATGACTTTCTGACCAATTAGAAACGTATAATGTTTGAAAATGTAGCTAGCTAGACTCTCTTACCCGTATACATGGATGAAAGCTTCTCCCTCTCTGTCACTGATGCCATGGTTGCCCTTAGTTTGAAGATGTAATCCGGAGACAGGTGTTTTATACAACAGCCTTCTTCTGTGTGTTCTTTTTTCGACTCCCTCTGCATATTTGCAATCAAACGGCAGAATTTTCTCCATCTCCTTAGCTATCATACTCTGCTTCCACCGGGCATTCCACTGATTTCAAAACTCGGTCCTCCAGAAAGTGGAGAACATTAGCAACACTTATGCAGTTCTTCGTGATATCTTTCAAAAAAGCTGTGTTAGAAAGGATTATCTACACATACAGAGACGCTCGTTATAGACAGAAACGTGCTACATGACAACTCATCTCTCGGCATGTCCAGCCCATCCATTATCTCAGCCAATCATGGCTAGCGGGAAGGTTCCTGTCTTTTTCCGTGGCTAAACCAACTAGGCTCGTAATTTAACGATTGTACTCGTATTTACACATTTGTTATTAAGGCACATAAAAGTTAACCAGAAGGCATTTCTGCCAAAAAACGCATTTCGATAAAACAAATTAATGTTTACGTTCAAATGCCTTTCCTGTGAAGTAGTAACTGGCGACATACGCCTAGTTTCCTGAAATGAGACACAAATAGGGAAAGATAGATATACCTTTTTAAGGTTGTTTAATCAATAGGACTGTAAAATTCCCAAATGTAAGACGACTCCCGTGGTATTTAGCTACACTACCGTTGAAAAGTTTGAGGTCACTTAGAAATGTCCTTGTTTTTCGAAAGAAAAGCAATTTTTTTGTCAATTAAAATAACATCAAATTGATCAGAAATATAGTGTAGACATTGTTAATGTTGTAAATGGCTATTGTAGCTGGAAACGGCTGATTTTTTATGGAATATCTACATAGGCGTACAGAGGCCCATTATCAGCAACCATCAGTCCTGTGTTCCAATGGCACGTTGTGTTTGCTAATCCAGGTTTATCATTTTAAAAGGCTAATTGATCATTACAAAACCATTTTCAATTATGTTAGCACAGCTGAAAACTGTTGTGCTGATTAAAGAAGCAATACAGCCGGCCTTCTTGAGACTAGTTGAGTATCTGGAGCATCAGCAATTGTGGGTTCGATTACAGGCTCAAAAATGGCCAGAAACAAATAACTTTCTTCTGAAACTCGTCAGTCTATTCTTGTTCTGAGAAATGAAGGCTATTCAATGTGAGAAATTGCCAAGAAACTGAAGATCTCGTACAACGCTGTGTACTACTCCCTTCACAGAACAGCACGAACTGGCTCTAACCAGAATAGTAAGAGGAGTGGGAGGCCCCGGTGCACAACTGAGCAAGAGGACAAATACATTAGTGTGTCTAGTTTGAGAAACAGATGCCTCACATGTCCTCAACTGGCAGCTTCATTAAATAGTACCCGCAATACACCAGTCTCAACGTCAACAGTGAAGAGGCGAGTCCGGGATGCTGACCTTCTAGGCAGAGTTGCAAAGAAAAAGCCATATCTCAGACTGGCCAATACAAATTAAAGATTAAGATGGGCAAAAGAACACAGACACTGGACAGAGGAAGATTGGAAAAAAGTGTTATGGACAGACTAATCGAAGTTTGAGGTGTTCAGATCACAAAGAATAACATTTTTGAGATGCAGACCAAATGAAAAGATGCTGGAGGAATTCTTGATGCCATCTGTCAAGCATGTTGGAGGCAATGTGATGGTCTGGGGGTGCTTTGGTGGTGGTAAAGTGGGAGATTTGTACAGGGTAAAAGGGATCTTGAAGAAGGAAGGCTATCACTCCATTTTGCAACGCCATGCTATACCCTGTGGACGGCGCTTGATTGGAGCCAATTTCCTCCTACCACAGGACAATGACCCAAAGCACAGCTCCAAACTATGTAAGAACTATTTACGGAAGAAGCAGTCAGCTGGTATTCTGTCTATAATGGAGTGGCCAGCACAGTCACCGGATCTCAACCCTATTGACCTGTTGTGGGAGCAGCTTGACTGTATGGTACGTAAGAAGTGCCCATCAAGCCAATCCAACTTGTGGGAGGTGCTTCAGGAAGCATGGGGTGAAATCTCTTCAGATTACCTCAACAAATTGACAACTAGAATGCCAAAGGTCTGCAAGGCTGTAATTGCTGCAAATGGAGGATTCTTTGACGAAAGCAAAGTTTGAAAGACACAATTCAATTAAAAATCATTATTTTTAACCTTGTCAATGACTACATTTCCTATTCATTTTGCTATATTTCCTATTCAAACTCATTTCATGTATGTTTTCATGGAAAACAAGGACATTTCTAAGTGACCCCAAACTTTTGAACGGTAGTGTACATATTTGCAGAAATACATTCAAGTGTATTTTGTGGCTTTCGGCTAATGCGTTCTAATGATCTAAAGTCACAATGTTGCAACTGCCTGTAAACACACAGTCCAGTTCAACATGAATGATGGCAGGCCCTTGTGGCAAATGGCTTGTTTGCATATAGGCCTACTGAACCTCTGATTGGCTATGGCACATCGGTCTGCGTAGACTCCGGTCCTGGACAGAGATATGTTTTTATTAGGTTTTATTTACTGCAGTGTCTATTAATTCTCCCACTCTATATTGCTATAGAATTTTCACAAATGCTTTAGTATATGTAATTCCTAAACATTCTACGAATTTATGAAAACATGACCATATCTAAGCGCTCGCTTGTCAGAAAACGAAAAAAATAATTGTCATATTTTTACTGGCGGTGTATATGAACAGATTTTAATAAGATTTCATGTTGCTAAAATGCTGTCAGACCACTTTGAGGTCCATGAGTTTGTTAAAAAGCTGAGGGATGGGTCTGGAGAAATGTAACCTGTCTCAAATTCATAGACAGAGCTAGGACTGACCTTTGCTCTCCTCAACACTCGACCAATGAACAACAAAGCCCTCTTTCTCCATGAACTAATATCTGATAACAAGCTAGACTTCCTTCTCCTAACTGAAACTTGGCAACAACCTGGTGATTTATTTTCTCTTAACCAAGCTAGTCCAGCTGGTTATGGCTACCTGTGTCATCCCCACTCCACCGGCCTGACTGTACTGTACAACTCTACTGTGATACTCTGGCTCCATGGACTTTGATTATTTGAGCCAGGGTTGTTCATTTTCATTGTTTGGGTGTATTTCTATGTTGGGTATTCTAGTTGTTCATTTCTATGTTTGGGTATTGTTCTTGATTAGTCATATGACTCCCAATCGGAGGTAACGAGTGTCAGCTGTCGGCTCGTTATCTCTGATTGGGAGCCATATTTAAACTGGGTGGTTTCTCCTTGGTTTGTGGGTTTTTGTTCCATGTTTCTGTCAGTGTTACAGAGGACTTCACTATCGTCATTTGTTGTTTTTTCGTGGTTGCTTTATTAAATAAAGTCATCATGTTCACTCCACGCGCTGCGTATTGGTCCGCTTCTTCAGACGATCGTGACAGAAAAACCCACCATCAAAGGACCAAGCAGCGTGTGAAGCGGCAACAGGACCCAGCTCCAAAGGCTTCCTGGACATGGGAGGAGATTTTGGACGGAAAGGGGTCCTGGACTTGGGAGGAGATCCTGGATGGGATGGATCGCCGTCCATGGAGCGAAACGGTGGAGAGGCGACGGCGAGAGGAGCAACGGCGTCAGCAGGGCCATCATCGTTGGAAGGACGAGAGGCAACCCCAAAAAGTTTTTGGGGGGGGGCACATGGCTTGGACGACGGGGCTAACGGAGGCAGAGAAGGGGCGAATTCAAGAGGCAACCAGGTTACGGGGGTCACTGGCCAAAGTAGGGAAAGGAGATGTAGAGGCACGGCGTGAGAGACTGAGGTATGTATCCAGTCCGGTCCGGCCCGTTCCAGTTCCCGGGGTAGAGCCAGTGGTGTGTGCCTCCAGTACGGTCCGGCCTGTTACGACCCCTCGCACCAAGGATACGGTGCGCTTCGCCAGCCCGGCCCGGCCTGTTCCGGCCACTCGCACCAGGGATACGGTGCGCTTCGCCAGCCCAGCCCGGCCTGTTCCGGCCACTCGCACCAGGGATAGGGTGCGCTTCGCCAGCCCAGCCCGGCCTGTTCCGGCCACTCGCACCAGGGATACGGTGCGCTTCGCCAGCCCGGCCCGGCCTGTTCCGGCCACTCGCACCAGGGATACGGTGCGCGTCGCCAGCCCTTTCCCACCAGTGCCTACACCACGCCCCAAGCCTCCGGTGTGTCTCCCGAGTCCTGTGCGTCCTGTTGCTGCTCTCCGCACTAGGCTTAATGTGAGTCCCCAGGGTCCAGCATGCCCTGTTCCGGCTCTCCGCACTAGCCCTTATGTGCGTTCCCAGGGCCAAGCATGCCCTGTTGCTGCTTCCCGCACTAGCCCTGAGATGCGTGTCCTCAGCCCGGTACCTCCAGTTCCGGCACCACGCATCAGGCCTACGGTGCGTCCCCAGGGTCCAGCATGCCCTGTTGCTTCTCCCCGCACTAGCCCTGAGATGCGTGTCCTCAGCCCGGTACCTCCTGTTCCGGCACCACGCACCAGGCCTACGATGCGCCTCAGACGGCCAGAGTCTGCCGTCTGCCCAACGGGGACTGAACTGTCCGTCTGCCCAACGCCGTCTGAACTGCCCGTCTGCCCAACGCCGTCTGAACTGTCCGTCTGCCAAGCGCCGCAGGAACTTCCCGTCTGTACTGAGCCTGCAAAGCCGCCCTTCTGCCATGAGCCTTCAGAGCCGTCCGCCAGACCGGAGCAGCCGGAGCCTTCCGCCAGACAGGATCAGCCAGAGCCTTCCGCCAGACAGGATCAGCCAGAGCCTTCCGCCAGACAGGATCAGCCAGAGCCTTCTGCCAGACAGGATCAGCCAGAGCCTTCCGCCAGACAGGATCAGCCAGAGCCTTCCGCCAGACAGGATCAGCCAGAGCCTTCCGCCAGCCAGGATCCGCCAGAGCCGTCCAGCCAGGATCCGCCAGAGCCGTCCAGCCAGGATCCGCCAGAGCCGTCCAGCCAGGATCCGCCAGAGCCGTCCAGCCAGGATCTGCCAGAGCCAGCCAGCCAGGATCCGCCATTCAGTCCGGTGCTGCCCCTTAGTCAGGTACTGTCCCTTAGTCCGGTGCTGCCCCTTAGCCCGGTGCTGCCCCTTAGTCCGGTGCCGCCCCTTAATCCAGTGGGGTTTAATTGGGGGGTGGTCAGGTGGAGGGGGCTACGGAAGCGGATAGTGACTAAGGTGGGGTGGGGACCACGACCTGGGCCAGAGCCGCCACCATGGACAGACGCCCACCCAGACCCTCCCCTAGACTGTATGCTGGTGCGCCCGGAGTGCGCACCTTTAGGGGGGGGTACTGTGATACTCTGGCTCCATGGACTTTGATTATTTGAGCCAGGGTTGTTCATTTTCATTGTTTGGGTGTATTTCTATGTTGGGTATTCTAGTTGTTCATTTCTATGTTTGGGTATTGTTCTTGATTAGTCATATGACTCCCAATCGGAGGTAACGAGTGTCAGCTGTCGGCTCGTTATCTCTGATTGGGAGCCATATTTAAACTGGGTGGTTTCTCCTTGGTTTGTGGGTTTTTGTTCCATGTTTCTGTCAGTGTTACAGAGGACTTCACTATCGTCATTTGTTGTTTTTTCGTGGTTGCTTTATTAAATAAAGTCATCATGTTCACTCCACGCGCTGCGTATTGGTCCGCTTCTTCAGACGATCGTGACATCTACAATCTAAATAACTGAACTGTCTCTCCCTACTGTCTCCTCATTTGAATATATTGCTTACAAATCATCCTGCGCCATGAACACTCTCCTTGTGTACTGTCCTCCTAAAGCTAATGAATCATTCCTGTCTGGACTATCTGAACTACTCACCATTGCTGTCCCACTCTCCCCCTGCTTACTGTTGCTTAGCGATATGAATATTCAAGTGGACTCATCAAACTCTAAACTTGCCTCTGATTTCAGTGCTGTTCTGGACTGTTTCAATATTACCCAACATGTCAATTTTCCCACTCACATCAAGGGACACATACTTGACGTCGTCTGCTCTGTTGGCCTCAACCTAACTCATATTTCCTGCTCTGTCCCCCTCAACCCTATGGCCCCCCTCCAAACTAAACCTGTCTCCTGTCTCCTCCTCCTCCCCCTGGTTGACCCCTGAGCTCCGCGCCCTGAAGCAAGCTGGCCGCCGCATGGAGCACCTGCTTTTTTATTGTGAAACAAACAAGAAATAAGAAAAAAAAACAGAAAATGATTTACCCCCCCAAAGTCAATACTTTGTAGAGCCACCTTTTGCAGCAATTACAGCTGCAAGTCTCTTGGGGTATGTCTCTATAAGCTTGGCACATCTAGCCACTGGAATTTTTGCCCATTTTTCGAGGCAAAACTGCTCCAGCTCCTTCAAGTTGGATGGGTTCCGCTGGTGTACAGCAATCTTTAAGTCATACCACAGATTCTCAATTGGATTGAGGTCTGGGCTTTGACTAGGCCATTCCAAGACATTTAAATGTTTTCCCTTAAACCACTCAAGTGTTGTTTTAGCAGTATGCTTAGGGTCATTGTCCTGCTGGAAGGTGAACCTCCGTCCCAGTCTCAAATCTCTGGAAGACTGAAACAGGTTTCCCTCAAGAATTTCCCTGTATTTAGCGCCATCCATCATTCCTTCAATTCTGACCAGTTTCCCAGTCCCTGCCGATGAAAAACATCCCCACAGCATGATGCTGCCACCACCATGCTTCACTGTGGGGATGGTGTTCTCGGGGTGATGAGAGGTGTTGGGTTTGCGCCAGACATAGCGTTTTCCTTGATGGCAAAAAAGCTCAATTTTAGTCTCATCTGACCAGAGTACCTTCTTCCATATGTTTGGGGAGTCTCCCACATGCCTTTTGGCGAACACCAAACGTGTTTGCTTCTTTTTTTCTTTTTTCTGGCCACTCTTCCGTAAAGCCCAGCTCTGTGGAGTGTACAGTTTAAAGTGGTCCTATGGACAGATACTCCAATCGCCATTGTGGAGCTTGGCTGCTCCTTCAGGGTTATCTTTGGTCTCTTTGTTACCTCTCTGATTAATGCCTTCCTTGCCTGGTCCATGAGTTTTGGTGGGCGGCCCTCTCTTGGCAGGTTTGTTGTTGCCATATTCTTTCAATTTTTTTTATAATGGATTTAATGGTGCTCCGTGGGATGTTCAAAGTTTTAGATATTTTTTTATAACCCAACCCTGATCTGTACTTCTCCACAACTTTGTCCCTGACCTGTTTGGAGACCTCCTTGGTCTTCATTGTGCCGCTTGCTTGGTGGTGCCCCTTGCTTAGTGGTGTTGCAGACTCTGGGGCTTTTCAGAACAGGTGTATATATACTGAGATCATGTGACAGATCATGTGACACTTAGATTGCACACAGGTGGACTTTATTTAACTAATTATGTGACTTCTGAAGGTAATTGGTTGCACCAGATCTTATTTAGGGGCTTCATAGCAAAGGGGGTGAATTTTTATTTCACTTCACCAATTTGGACTATTTTGTGTATGTCCATTACATGAAATCCAAATATAAATCCATTTAAATTACAGGTTGTAATGCAACAAAATAGGAAAAACGCCAAGGGGGATGAATACTTTTGCAAGGCACTGTACATTGTTTACCAGCATTGGAGTAAAACAAGCTTATATTTTGGGTTCTGATGGAGTACGACAGTTCAACTAAGTGTAAGGGATCGGGGGTTGGCTGGGTCTAGACAGAGTCTGACACTTCCCCGATCTACTGAGAGGGGGAGTCATCAGACTCGATCTGGTTCACCTGAGTGCTGAGCACACCTGTCAGTAATTAGTGTAAGATTTAAGGTGTGCTCAGAAGTTCAGTCGGTGCGAGGTATTGTTCCATTGTGACTTGCTAAGCGTTTTGTTCCGAGAGAGAGAGAGAGAGAGTTTGTTGTTTTTGATTACCCGTGTACCCGACCTGTGCCTTGTTGTTTGACTCCCCGAATTGCTTAATCCTCTGCTTGTCTACCCCAGTGATTACCGTTCTCTGATCCTGTGCCTGTGACCTCGACTACGACTAAGCCCGCTCCCTTGGTACCTCTGCCTGTCTCTGCCTGGCCCGGTTTTGACCACTGCCCGCCCGACCACGATTAAGCTATTCCCTTGTCTGTACTCTAATAAAGCATCGCTATTCTGCGATTGGATCTTACCACTCTGTCCGAGTATTCATTATAGAATACCTCGCCATTACCATGGATCCAGCGGAATTACAGAGGCGATGGGAGATACAGGAGAAACGCATGGATGAACTCCTACAGCTACTCAACGCTGGTGCAGCGGAAGGCACCACCCCGAGTACGGTCAGTCCTCGTCATGCACCTCCGATTTCTATACCGACAAGGTACGACGGGGAACCTGGCAAATGTCAGGGGTTTCTACTCCAGACGTCCCTGTATATGTCATATAATCGTACTATGTTTTCCGATGACCGTAGCAGGGTGGATTTCATGATTTCTCTGCTAACGGGAAGAGCACTGGATTGGGCTACTGCGCTTTGGGCAGCTGAGGTCCCCGAGCTGAATGTGGAAGTTCAGTTCAAGAGACTGTTTCAAGAGGTGTTCGACCACCCAGTATCTGGGCGTAGTGTGGGAGACCAACTATGCGAACTTCAGCAGGGCCGTCGCACAGTAGCCGACTACGCTTTAGAGTTCCGTACTATAGCAGCCGGTAGCGGATGGAGCGAGACTGCTTTGCTCACAGTTTTCCGAAGAGGGCTGCGCAAGGACGTACAGACTGAGTTGGCTTGTCGAGGAGATATCACTGCTCTACATGAGTTTATCAAAATAGCCATTTCTATTGATAATCTTATAGTGCAACACAAGGCATCCACAGTGCGGGAGCCCTCGATCACTGGTCCTATGCAATCGACAGAGCGGAGGAGAGAATCTGAGGAGGAACCTATGCAACTGGGATGGTCACCTCTACAAGGGTCGGTGAGACAACAACGTCGGCAAGACGGACTATGCCTGTATTGTGGTCAGTCGGGTCATTTCGTTCGTCAATGTCCGATACGACCTAACCATACCCCAGGGTATCGCCTCGGAACTGCCAAACCGGTGAGTGAGACTCCCGTTTTGAACATTACATCTAAACAAATGTATGTACCTGTTACCTTATCTGTCGGAGAGAAAGTGCGCAGGTTGGAAGGACTTATTGATTCCGGAGCGGCGGCCAGCTTTCTGGATATGGGTCTTGCTGAGGAGTTAGGAGTTCAACTTATCCCAATTCAACCTCCCCTGCGAGTCAACGCGCTAGACGGTGAGCCCATGGGCACTGGGTTCATTACGCACCGTACCGGGGAAATCAAGTTACAAGTGGGCTCCCTGCACCATGAGAACATCATTCTGTTTGTCATCTCCGCTCCACGGGAGCCGCTAGTCCTCGGCCACCCCTGGCTCGTTACCCATGATCCGGTCATCTCCTGGAAATCTGGCGATATCACGGCTTGGAGTGAGGTATGTAGGGCTGAGTGCCTCATTTTACCTTGCAAAACGTCTACTGTGGAGGATGCGAAGGGTGCGGTGTCTACTGTTGTTCCTACAGAGTACCAGGATTACGCGCCGGTGTTCTCCAAGGAGAGGGCTACCGTGTTACCACCGCATCGGGCCTGGGATTGTGCAATTGATCTGCTATCCGGGGCTACACCTCCTCGCGGACGAATCTACCCTTTGTCACAGCCGGAACGGGAATCAATGAGCAAGTATATTGACGAGGCACTTCAGCAAGGGGCCATTCGCCCATCTACGTCTCCAGCGGCATCCAGTTTTTTCTTTGTTAAGAAAAAGGATGGCGGACTGCGTCCTTGTATAGACTATCGAGGTTTGAACGATATCACCATAAAAAAATCGTTACCCCCTTCCTTTGATTCCAGCAGCCCTCGAGCAGGTGGGGGCAGGCCTCCATCTACAGTAAACTGGACCTCAGGAGTGCGTACAATCTGGTGCGCATTAGAGAGGGGGATGAATGGAAGACTGCCTTCATCACCCATCGCGGACATTATGAATATTGTGTCATGCCCTATGGACTTACTAACGCGCCCTCGGTGTTCCAGGCGTTCATGAATGACATTTTTAGGGACTTGATTGATCGTTTCGTCATAGTGTACATTGATGACATCCTAATCTACTCTAACTCTCTAAGTGAACATGTGTCCCATGTACGACAGGTTCTGGACCGACTCCGCCAACACTCTCTGTTCGTGAAGGCCGAGAAGAGTGAGTTCCATGTCACGACGATTTCCTTCCTTGGGGCCATACTCACTCCCGACGGGGTAAGACTGGATGAATCCAAGGTACAAGCTGTACGAGACTGGCCTCAACCCCAGACGGTGAAAGAGCTTCAGAGATTCTTGGGGTCTGCCAATTACTATAGACGGTTCGTGCGTAATTTCAGCACCACCGTAGCTCCCCTGTCGGCGAGGACCAGCCACAAGGGGCGTGGTCTGAAATGGACGGAGGGGGCAGTGCGGGCTTTTGAGACATTGAAACAACGATTTACCACCGTCCCCATTTTATGTCAGCCGGATCCTACCTTGCCGTTCATCGTGGAGGTGGACGCCTCAGAGGTTGGAGTTGGAGCCGGACAGACCGGTTGAACCAGAACCTATCCTCCCCATGAGTTGCCGTGCTGGTCCTGTGAGGTGGGCTATCGATGACACGATTCAGGAGAGCCTACAAGCGGAACCAGCCCCTCCAGAAACCCCGGTGTCGAAGGTGTTTGTACCAGCTCCGCTTCGACCTCAACTGATGGAATGGTGCCACACGTCGCTAGGATCTGGTCATCCCGGAATCACTCGAACTACCCGACTCATCAGTCGAAAATACTGGTGGGATTCCCTCACAGATGACGTCCGAGACTACGTATTATCCTGCCCAGTATGTGCTCAGTCCAAGGCGCCTCGAGCACTACCGGAGGGTAAGCTGATGCCATTGCCAACTCCTCAACGACCCTGGTCGCACATTGCGATGGACTTTGTTACCGACCTACCAGAATCAGAGGGCCATACTGTAATTCTCGTGGTCATCGATCGATTCTCAAAGATGTGTCGGTTAGTACCCATGACCCGTTTACCTAACACCACTCAGATGGCGGAGACTATATTTAACCAGGTGTTCCGGCAGTTTGGTGTTCCAGAGGATATTGTTTCCGACCGGGGACCCCAGTTCGTATCCCGGGTTTGGAAGGCCTTCTGCGAACGCTTGGGCATCTCGGTGAGCCTCACCTCCGGATATCATCCCCAGGCCAATGGGCAGACAGAACGGCTCAACCAGGAAATTGGGAAGTATCTACGGCAACAATGTTCGCGGCAGCCGCAAGAGTGGAGCCGATTCCTTCCTTGGGTAGAGTATGCTCAGAACTCACTCATTCACACCTCCCTACGTCTAACGCCTTTTCAGTGTGTTCTAGGGTATCAACCACCCCTGTTCCCGTGGGATACCGCACCCGGGATGGTACCGGCGGTGGACGAGTGGTTCCGTCGGAGTGCGCAGGTCTGGGAGACGGCCCATCAACATCTCAGTCAAGCCTCACAGCAACAAAAGACCTATGCCGACCGACGCCGGAGACCTACTCCCACTTATCAAACCGGGCAACGAGTGTGGCTGTCTACCCGAGACCTGCGGTTCCGACGGAGCTGCAAGAAGCTCCAACCCAGGTACATTGGTCCCTTCAAAGTACAGAGACGGATTAACCCTGTCACCTACCGTCTGTTACTCCCTCGACAATACAGGATAAACCCAACGTTCCACGTCTCCCTGTTGAAACCTGTCCATTATAGCCCGATGTATCCACCAATCGCTCAACAACCTACTACACCACCTTTGGAGGATGAACAGGACACCACCTATACAGTCCACGAGATACTGGAGTCAAGACGGAGACGAGGGGGCATCGAATATCTCGTGGACTGGGAGGGATATGGACCGGAGGAACGGTCCTGGGTTCCTGCTAAGGACATACTAGACCCCGCTCTCAAGGCCACTTTCCACGCTGAACACCCAGATCATCCCGGACCCCGACCCAGAGGAAGACCACCCGGTAGAGGTAGAAGGCCGTCAGGAGCCGGCCCTGGGGAGGGGGATACTTTAAGGGATCGGGGGTTGGCTGGGTCTAGACAGAGTCTGACACTTCCCCGATCTACTGAGAGGGGGAGTCATCAGACTCGATCTGGTTCACCTGATAAAGCATAAAGCATCGCTATTCTGCGATTGGATCTTACCACTCTGCAACGCCAGGGTTGTGGGTTCGATTCCCACGGGGGACAAGTATGAAAATGTATTCACTCACTACTGTAAGTCACTCTGGATAAGAGTGTCTGCTAAATGACGTATATGTAAAAACGTAAGAATCAATGGGTGCAGATCATTCATTAATACGTTTAAAAAAAATGGACGTATAAATGAAGGATTCTAGCTTTCAAACCCTCTCTGCATATACTGTAGGAAGTGATTAACTGTTGTCAGTGGAGTCTATAACACGCGTGCACACGGTGTGAGCAGACCGAGTGTATCAATGTTCTCATTACTCCAGACATCAAAGGAAAAAGCTTTCTGAGACGGCAGCTCAAACCAACTAATTATTGACCTAATCCTATATTCTCCTCTATTCTCTAACATATTAAACCACACACACGCTAATATTACACCACACACACTACTAATACTACAATACTAATACTACACTACTAATACTACACCACACACAATACTAATACTACACCACACACAATACTAATACTACACTACTAATACTACACCACACACAATACTAATACTACACTACTAATACTACACCACACACAATACTAATACTACACTACTAATACTACACCACACACAATAATAATACTACACTACTAATACTACACCACACACAATACTAATACTACACTATTAATACTACACAACACACAGCACTACACTACTAATACTACACCACACACAATACTAATACTACACTACTAATATTACACCACACACAGCACTAATATTACACTACTAATACTACACCACACACAGCACTAATATTACACTACTAATTCTACTAATATTATACTACACCACACACACTAATAATACTATTTCACCACACACACTACTAATACTACTAATACCACAAACACGTTGCCACAAACACTCACATACTATTTCAAGGTCTCCTTAACGCCTCTCGGTACTGTAAATAACCTAGTTTAAGACTATTACCTTTTCTGCTCAATGTTCGATATATGGGAGATCCTAACTTGTAAAAAGCATACAGTACATACACTAATTCAAAGCTTTGTGTCATGGTTTGATATCACGGGGAGAAAAGTCCAATATGTGTGTAAAGTTAGTGTTTCACCACAGTGGGTTAACACCACAGCTCCCCTGCCTCCTAAACTCGCTCTCCGTGGGGTCGGAAGAAAGCGGATATTTCCGTCTTTCAGGCATAGAGTATTTTTAAGCTAACTTCCGTTTCCCTGAGAAACGGATGTGGGGATTCCGCTCAGGCCTGCTATGTTAGGTTACCATTCAGGTGTGACAGACTAAGTAGACAGGGCAACCTGAGGCTGATACCGTGACAGACACACACGGCAGTGTTCTCTCTATGTGTCACACACACACACATATGCTAGTGGAAATACACCTCATAACTAACAGTAGTTAACTGGGATTCTAACCTAGTCTTCACTTCACTGCCATTTACTATCCTGTGTTTACACTATATAATAATATAATATGCCATTTAGCAGACGCTTTTATCCAAAGCGACTTACAGTCATGTGTGCATACATTTTTACGTATGGGTGGTCCCGGGGATCGAACCCACTACCCTGGCATTACAAGCGCCATGCTCTACCAATTGAGCTACAGAGGACCACTATCCTGTGTTTACACTATCCTGTGTTTATACTATACTGTGTTTACACTCTACTGTGTTTACACTATACTGTGTTTAGCGTGTTTACACTATACTGTGTTTACACTCTACTGTGTTTAGTGTGTTTACACTATACTGTGTTTACACTATACTGTGTTTAGTGTGTTTACACTATACTGTGTTTACACTATACTGTGTTTAGTGTGTTTACACTATACTGTGTTTACACTATACTGTGTTTAGTGTGTTTACACTATATTGTGTTTAGTGTGTTTACACTATACTGTGTTTACACTATACTGTGTTTAGTGTGTTTACACTATACTGTGTTTACACTATACTGTGTTTAGTGTGTTTACACTATACTGTGTTTACACTATACTGTGTTTAGTGTGTTTACACTATACTGTGTTTACACTATACTGTGTTTACACTATACTGTGTTTAGTGTGTTTACACTATACTGTGTTTACACTATACTGTGTTTAGTGTGTTTACACTATACTGTGTTTAGTGTGTTTACACTATATTGTGTTTAGTGTGTTTACACTATACTGTGTTTACATTATATTGTGT
>NW_028164028.1:0-34686 GCF_964263955.1 Coregonus lavaretus
AAAGAAAGAGACAGAGAGACAGAGAGACAGAAAGAGAGAGACAGAGACAGAGACAGAGACAGAGTCAGAGACAGAGACAGAGACAGAGACAGAGACAGAGACATAGAGAGAGAGAGAGAGAGAGAGAGAGAGAGAGAGAGAGAGAGAGAGAGAGAGAGAGAGACAGAGAGAGAGAGGGAGACAGAGAGAGAGAGCCTATATGTGGTCACTGCACGACAGGGGAGATAGAAACAGAAATGCACTTTCTCCTTTACTGTGATAAATATTCCTCACAAAGAGATTCATTATTCACAGAAATGACTACATTTATTCCAAATTTTAACTTATTAAACCCAGAGGAAAAACTAAAAATACTCATGGGCGAAGGAGCAATGGCTCCTCTTGCAGCCAAATATGTATTTGCCTGCCATAGCCAGAGGGACACTGAATAATAACATCTGCATAGTAAATAGTAACTTACTTATTATTATTATTGTTATTGCTATTATTGTTATTACCATTATTATTGTTGTTTATCATTCCAAATAGTAGCGGTATGGGTGGTAATGGTAATGATGGCAGTTTAATGATGGTGGTGGTAGTAGTGGTAGTAATGATGATGGTAGTTGTAGTACTGATGTAGTGGTGAAGATGACCGTTATTTAGTTATAAGTTAGTTATAGTTTCATTTTCCATATTTAGATTTGTATATTTATTACATTTCTACTATTGACTGTTACCATTTATTGTTATTATTTTTGTATTTAATTTAGATTATTATTTACTACCATCTTATATTATTATTTGTTATTGTTTATAATTGTATTATTGTATACATTGTAGCTTTGGCAATATGGACACAATGTTTTTCATGCCAATAAAGCAGCTTGAATTTGAATTTGAATTTGAGAGAGAGAGAGAGTGAGACAGAGAGAGAAACAGAAACCTTCCATAACAAAGCCATCACCTACAGAGAGATGAACTTGGAGAGGAATCCCCTAAGTAAGCTGGTCCTGGGGCTCTGTTCACAAACTCAAACAGACCCCACAGAGCCCCAGGACAACAACAACAACAACACAATTATACCCAACCAAACCATGAAAAAACAAAAAGAGAATTACTTGACACATTGGAAAGAAATAAACAAAAAAACAGAGCAAACTAGAATGCTATTTGGCTCTAAACAGAGAGTACACAGTGGCAGAATACCTGACCACTGTGACTGACCCAAACTTAAGGAAAGCTTTGACTATGTACAGACTCAGTGAGCATAGCCTTGCTATTGAAAAAGGCCGCCATAGGCAGACCTGGTTCTCAAGAGAAGACAGGCTATGTGCACACTGCCCACAAAATGAGGTGGAAACTGAGCTGCACTTCCTAACCTCCTGCCAAATGTATGACCATATTAGAGACACATATTTCCCTCAGATTACAGAGATCCACAAAGAATTCGAAAACAAACCCAATTTTGATAAACTCCCTTATCTACTGGGTGAAAAACCACAGTGTGCCATCACAGCAGCAAGATTTGTGACCTGTTGTCACAAGAAAAGGGCAACCAGTAAAGAACAAACACTATTGCAAATACAACCCTTATTTATGTTTATTTATTTTCCCATTTGTACTTTAACTATTTGCACATTGTTACAACACTGTATATATACATAATATGACATTTGAAATGTCTTTATTCTTTTGGAACTTCTGAGTGTAATGTTTACTGTTAATATTTATTGTTTATTTCACTTTTGTTTACTATCTACTTCACTTGCTTTGGCAATGTTAACATATTTGTTTCCCATGCCAATAAAGCCCTTAAATTGATAATTGATAATTGAGAGAGAGAGAGAGAGAGAGAGTGGAGAGAGGGTTGGAGCAGTAAGGTAGGCCAGAAAGAGGTACCTCTGAGGGGGAAAGTGAGGGGAGGAGAGAGAGTGGAGAGAAATAGATGGAGTGAAGAAGAGAGAGATAAAGTAAGTGGAGAACATATAGGAGGGGATGTGAGAGAAAGTAACAAAGAGAGAGACAGAAATAGAGAGAAGTTTATTAATCAGGCAGTCAGCCATGAGGCCACGGCATTAGACAGAGTGGCAGAGAGAGGCTAGAGAAGTGTGGGAAAGTTGAAGCAGAGACGGTTGCCCTGACAAACAAGTCAAAGCCATTAGACATAGTGATTGACTGGCAATCACTTTGAGAGATGGATCTGGGTCTGTTAGGATCTGTTGTGGCTTTCAGCTATTCATTATGAATAAGATTATATAGACAGAGAGGACCTGATCCTAGATCAGCACTCCTACGATTAAGGCAGCCCCCCGCACCTCTCTGATTCAGAGGGGTTGGGTTAAATGGGGAAGACACATTTCAGTTGAATGGATTCAGTGTTTGTATCCTTTTCTCTCTTTTGTATCCTTTTCTCTCTTGCTCTCCTCCAACACTACTCACTCTGCCCCTACTCCGATGGTAATGTGCCATCGCAACCTTCGCTCTCTCTCTCCCACTACTCTCTCCTCTTCCATCATATCATCTCTTCCCTCTGCTAAATCCTTCTCCCTCCAATCTCCTGATTCTGCCTCCTCAACCCTCCTCTCCTCCCTTTCTGCATCTTTTGACTCTCTATGTCCCCTATCCTCCCGGCCGGCTCGGTCCTCCCCTCCTGCTCCGTGGCTTGATGACTCATTGCGAGCTCACAGAAGAGGGCTCCGGGCAGCCGAGCGGAAATGGAGGAAAACTAGACTCCCTGCGGACCTGTCATCTTTTCACTCCCTCCTCTCTAGAAAGCTGCTAAAGCCACTTTCTACCACTCTAAATTTCAAGCCTCTGCCAAGCCTCTAACCCTAGGAAGCTCTTTGCCACCTTCTCCTCCCTGCTGAATCCCCCTCCTCCTCCCCCTCCCTCATCCCTCTCTGTGGATGACTTCGTCAACCATTTTGAAAAGAAGGTTGACGACATCCGATCCTCATTTATTAAGTCAAATGACACCGCTGGTCCTGCTCACACTGTGACTTCTTTCTCCCCTCTCTCTCCAGATGAAATCTTGTGACTTGTGACAGCCGGCCGCCCAACAACCTGCCCGCTTGACCCTATCCCCTCCTCTCTTCTCCAGACCATTTCCGGAGACCTTCTCCCTTACCTCACCTCGCTCATCAACTCATCCTTGACCGCTGGCCATGTCCCTTCCGTCTTCAAGAGAGCGAGAGTTGCACCCCTCCTCAAAAAACCTACATTCGATCCCTCCGATGTCAACAACTACAGACCAGTATCCCTTCTTTCTTTTCTCTCCAAAACTCTTGAGCGTGCCGTCTCTAGCCAACTCTCCTGCTATCTCTCTCAGAATGACCTTCTTGATCCAAACCAGTCAGGTTTCAAGACTGGTCTTTCAACTGAGACTGCTCTTCTCTGTGTCACAAAGGCTCTCCGCACTGCTAAAGCTAACTCTCTCTCCTCTGCACTTATTCTTCTAGACCTCAGTTCTAGGCCCTCTCCTATTCTCTCTATACACCAAGTCACTTGGCTCTGTCATATCCTCACATGGTCTCTCCTATCATTGCTACGCAGACGACACACAATTAATTTTCTCCTTTCCCCCTTCTGATAACCAGGTGGCGAATCGCATCTCTGCATGTCTGGCAGACATATCAGTGTGGATGTCGGATCACCACCTCAAGCTGAACCTCGGCAAGACGGAGCTGCTCTTCCTCCTGGGGAAGGACTGCCCGCTCCATGATCTCGCCATCACGGTTGACAACTCCATTGTGTCCTCCTCCCAGAGTGCAAAGAACCTTGGGGTGACCCTGGACAATACCCTGTCGTTCTCCGCTAACATCAAAGCGGTGACCCGATCCTGCAGGTTCATGCTCTACAACATTCGCAGAGTATGACCCTACCTTACACAGAAAGCGGCACAGGTCCTAATCCAGGCACTTGTCATCTCCCGTCTGGATTACTGCAACGCGCTGTTGGCTGGGCTCCCTGCCTGTGCCATTAAACCCCTTCAACTTATCCAGAACGCTGCAGCCCGTCTGGTGTTCAACCTTCCCAAGTTCTCTCATGTCACCCCGCTCCTCTGCACACTCCACTGGCTTCCAGTTGAGGCTCGCATCTACTACAAGACCATGGTGCTTGCCTACGGAGCTGTGAGGGGAACGGCACCTCCTTACCTTCAGGCTCTGATCAGACCCTACACCCAAACGAGGGCACTACGTTCATTCACCTCTGGCCTGCTAGCTCCCCTACCTCTACGGAAGCACAGTTCCCGCTCAGCCCAGTCAAAGCTAATCGCTGCTCTGGCACGCCAATGGTGGACAAGCTCCCCCACGACGCCAGGACAGCGGAGTCACTGACCACCTTCCGGAGACACTTGAAACCCTACCTCTTTAAGGAATACCTGGAATAGTATAGAGTAATCCTTCTTCCCCCACCCCCCATAAAAAAAAGAAAAAAGGTGGTTGTCCCACTGGCTATCATAAGTTGAATGCACCAATTTGTAAGTCGCTCTGGATAAGAGCGTCTGCTAAATGATGTAAATGTAAATGTAAATGTACAACTGACTAGATATACCCCTTTCCTTTCCTTTACTCTGCACCCTCATATTGTTTGACTGTCTTCAAATATCATCCCTTTTGATCAGCAAGGTCTCCTCTCAGAAAGCTAAAGCTTTTGAGCAGAATAATATTCAAATCCTACAACTCTGAAAGCACTTGAGGTACTTACTTGATATTGAAACTAATTACGGTGTATTACATTTGGATTGGCAGGGACCTCATACAAATTCTCCTAACAGTTCACAGAGAACCTTTTTGCTTACATTAATTAGTATGTTGTATACTATACTAGGGATTAATTCAGTGGAGGCTGTTGAGGGGAGGACGGCTCATAATGATGGCTGGAATGGAGTCAATGGAATGGTATCAAACGTGGTTACCATGTGGTTGATACCATTCCATTGACTCCATTCCAGCCATTCCATTTCTTGAACTGCATTGTTGGTTAAGTGCCTGTAAGTAAACATTTCACAGTAATGTCTAAACCTGTTGTATTCGGCGCATGTGACAAATAACATTTGATTTGATTTGATACTATGAACCGTGCTCCCCTCAGCAGCCTCCACTGGTGTAATTACTGTGCATGCTTTTATTTACAGTAAATTGTTGTTATTTCTCTCATTATAGCATGTGTGTGTGCCCTGTGTTCCTATGGAGCTGAGCCAAAGAGTTGCAGGAGCGCTTAAAATGCAATTAAAATGCAGGAGCGCTTTCAACTCAAAGAGCCTTGCAGAGAAAGGAGCCAAGAGGCGGTTTTACTCATTTTGTTATATGATTTATTCTTTTTTATTTTATGACTGCACAGCCCTGAATATTTAAGCTGTCATTATCACAGATGGGGACAGGAAGGCTGGGGATAGTGGATATTTTATTGAAATAATAAACAATATTCACCACTGCAAACAGAAGAGAAAGCCCTGGCCTCTTTCTTTCCGTACTGTTAAATTCATAAAGTTGATGTGCACGATTCCTCGTGAGGAGGCAGTCGAAGGAGTTTTGCGAGGCAGATGTGGCTTAGCATAAATTCACATCTGTTGAGATTGTTTTCTTTCCTCCATCCTCGCCTACTTTTCTCCATGGGGTCTGAATTCTCCACTAACAATACAAGGGTGGCATGTATTCAGTATACAGGGGTATTCGTTAGGACCCAAAATGAATTTCAATTAGAGTGAGAAGATGCCTCATCGTGGTGCCGGGGGCCCAGATTTAGCACGCAAGGAACAGGCTCGCTAGACAAATTTACAAGCAAATATTAATCCTCTCCTTTCTTCCCTCTCTCGGTCCGCCCTCGCCCCCCCCCCCGATGATACGTTGCAGTTTGTTATCTTTGATGCCCCGTTAAAGTTTTATCAGGGTAAAAAAGAGAGGATTGACGCTGTCTGCCGCTGGCGTGAGTTACGGGCGAACATAAACAAAGCTGAAATGGCCGATAAATAGTTCCCAACTGATTAACAAGTACTGGTGGCTAGCTAGGGCCATGTCACATCATCACAGCAGCACCTTTATCTGACTACGTGTGACCCTCTCAGTGCTACAGAACAAGCCTCACTCTGCAGTGAAATGTAAGGAGAAGGCTATACGCATCATCAAGCATTGCGGTTATAATCATGTATAATCATACTGTACAGTTTACTCAGTGTAAGGTTCATGTATACCATCATCGATGGCTCACTGACCCTGGACAATGTTTTGCACCTGTTCAAATGTGTGACTTATGAACTCGTACTGAACAGTCCAGTTGTTGACTTCAAGTGCACGGCTCAATAACCCAATGGCACATGGAGGTCAAATGAAGGGAAATTAACCTACTGTATCAACGTCGAACACAAACTCAGAACACATCAATACACATTTAGCAGATAGAAATCCCTAAAATGATATGTTGGGGGTAATAAATGTGCTAGTTGTTTAATGGCTTGGTGAATCCGGGGGCATTTCCCCCCCTCCATAAGCATTGTTAATGGACGACTCCATGTGGTGCACATTTTGATGTATGTTTCCCTTATGATTTACTGCTACTTCACAAACCACCATGTTTCTCTCCCCGCTTCTTTCCTTTCTGTAGACTTCCAATTTGTTTCACAGAGTAAAAGCCTCAAATTGATTTCTTATTAATAGGTTGTTTGTCGAGAGCAATTAATTTTGCACTTAGGCAATGAAAACGTAGCGAGACGGAGCGCGGGAAAAAAATATCCCTTGATCCTACGCTTGTACCGCTGGAGAGGAAAAATGCAATGTCTCGCTTTCGCTTGCTAAGTTCATACAGTTAACATTTGCGGACTGAAAGGTACTGCATTAACTCCTACTTCCTATTTCAGCTTTGCTCACAATATCATAACCATCTCTCCAGAGTCTCAGTTTTATATCGGATTGATGTGATGTGATTGACAAGTGGCCACTGAGTGGCGCAGTGGTCTAAGGCACTGCATTGCAGTGCTAGCTGTGCCACTAGAGATCCTGGTTCGAATCCAGGCTCTTTCGCAGCCGGCCGCGACCGGGAGACTCATGGGCAGCGCACAATTGGCCTAGCGTTGTCCAGGGTAGGGGAGGGAATGGCCGGCAGGGATGTAGCTCAGTTGATAGAGCATGGCGTTTGCAACGCCAGGGTTGTGGGTTCGATTCCCACGGGGGACCAGTATAAAAAAAATATGTATTCACTAACTGTAAGTCGCTCTGGATAAGAGCGTCTGCTAAATGACTAAAATGTAAATGTAAAATGTATGATAGGTGCTAAAGGCCTGGTTGACATGGCACTGAGAGATAAAACGCCATAAACATTTATGGAATAAAGGGGAAGAATAAACTGTGCTCTTAGTTGAGGAGACGTAAGATCAATACCATGTTTACTGAGCTGCCAGGTGCTAATATATATATAATGCTAATTTTTTGCTCCGTATTTATCAGACTCACCACACTAAGCTGTACTTTTATTGTGTTACTATTTCCTATTTCCGTTTTGGCTCGTGAGCACTACTTTAAAAAATACTGACTGAAATTATACAAAACCTTTATAGTGCATCTTTAACTGTCTTGTTTACGCATTGTCATTTTGAGAAAGTTGCCAAATTGACTTCACGTTCTTCATAAATGGTGTGTGGACCAGTGGAGGCTGCTGAGGGGAGGACGGCTTATAACAATGGCTGGAATGGCGCAAATGGAATGGCATCAAACCATGTGTTTGATGTATTTGATACCATTCCACTGATTCCGCTCCAGCCATTACCACGAGCCCGTCCTCCCCAATTAAGGTGCCACTAACCTCCTGTGGTGTTGACATACTTCAAGAAACAGATACATACTTCCAGCAGCATACTTGCAGTAAAAGGGGATTCTTTAGCGACGGCATGTGGATTTGGAGATAGCAACTGCTGTCCCTGTCTCTCTCAATCTCTCTCTCTATGGAAATGGACCACAATTGTATTCTATAGAGTCACACCTGCAACCAATCAGAGCACAAAAACGATGATTTCAAACTGACCATTGGGAGAGCACACACAGTTCACATGATTACCGTTGTTTCTGGGCATCCTCGTTTTGCACAGCCGGCGGACACCGAACCACATAAGTGGCGAAGGCGCAGTTTGCCTTTGTAATTGGGCGGCGAATGTCGTCACTAACTAAAACACGGCAGATAAGGAGTAATTGTCAAAATGCAAGAATCATTTCTCGCACCATGACACTGTTCCATTGGTCTCTGATTCAAATGGCATTGACATGTTTCTTAATCAATGATTAGCGGTTAGTTTGTATCCATCACATGCATGTAATTGTTGTTTTGTTTTCAACACCATCCCTCATAGCTGGCCTAACTGTCAGTTTTGAGCAGGGCATTCGTTGGGCTATTAAATTGCAAATAAAGTGTCAACTCCTCCCACCCGGGCAACAGCTGGGGGACTGGGCCATGCAAAACGAGCTTGCCCACTCTAATAAGGGCACCTCCACCCTGTTAAATTAACATTGACACATTTTTGGGACACTTTCACGACATCCAAACTAGAGTAAAGCCAAGAGGAACCTTTGACAGGTAATTTGCCTAAAACACCAATGTGGATCGTGTTGTTTGACAATGCCTTGGCGTTTCTCTGAAAATCTCCCACGGTGGCTATTGCAACATGCACCATGGCAACAGAACCCCCTATGACTTCAGTAATGTACAGAATGTGTGAGTGGGTGCTAATGGGTGCTATTACCTAAAGCACAATGCCTGTGATAAGTGATTTGAATCAAGAATAGTACAGTTCAACCACGTTTACAATATATCCTCACTCACATCACCAAAATAGGCTATTTCATTTTTGGAGGGAAAACAAGTTAAGTTACCCATGAGCCACTGGGCCCACCAGTTGTGTTATGTGTTTTCCCTCCATCATTCACAGATAGTGAATCAGATGTAAAGTACTGTTTTAAGATTTTTGTTGTTTATTCTGTAGGTCACGAGACTCCAACTGTGCAGCTAGAGAAATGGGGTAATCTTCCCTCTCCATGCAGTGACACGGGGGATGGTACCAGAGGGCACGTGGAAGGGTGGCGTCTCCGCTTGGTCGGTCAAGCACAGCGGATACAGGGAAGAGAGCAAGCCCCTGGGGTGGGAGAACATCCCAACCCGATGAGGAACAACACTGTCACCGCTCTCCTCCCCATTGGGTTATTGGTGTAGCCCTCCCACCGTCTACAGCTCCACCGCTCAAGACCTAGCTCTCTCCAGTAGAATATTCAATGTTACTGTGTTACTAAATGGCACACATACAGTGGGGAAAAAAGTATTTAGTCAGCCACCAATTGTGCAAGTTCTCCCACTTAAAAAGATGAGAGAGGCCTGTAATTTTCATCATAGGTACATGTCAACTATGACAGACAAATTGAGAATTTTTTTTCCAGAAAATCACATTGTAGGATTTTTTATGAATTTATTTGCAAATTATGGTGGAAAATAAGTATTTGGTCACCTACAAACAAGCAAGATTTCTGGCTCTCACAGACCTGTAACTTCTTCTTTAAGAGGCTCCTCTGTCCTCCACTCGTTACCTGTATTAATGGCACCTGTTTGAACTTGTTATCAGTATAAAAGACACCTGTCCACAATCTCAAACAGTCACACTCCAAACTCCACTATGGCCAAGACCAAAGAGCTGTCAAAGGACACCAGAAACAAAATTGTAGACCTGCACCAGGCTGGGAAGACTGAATCTGCAATAGGTAAGCAGCTTGGTTTGAAGAAATCAACTGTGGGAGCAATTATTAGGAAATGGAAGACATACAAGACCACTGATAATCTCCCTCGATCTGGGGCTCCACGCAAGATCTCACCGCGTGGGGTCAAAATGATCACAAGAACGGTGAGCAAAAATCCCAGAACCACACGGGGGGACCTAGTGAATGACCTGCAGAGAGCTGGGACCAAAGTAACAAAGCCTAACATCAGTAACACACTACGCCGCCAGGGACTCAAATCCTGCAGTGCAAGACGTGTCCCCCTGCTTAAGCCAGTACATGTCCAGGCCCGTCTGAAGTTTGCTAGAGTGCAATTGGATGATCCAGAAGAGGATTGGGAGAATGTCATATGGTCAGATGAAACCAAAATATAACTTTTTGGTAAAAACTCAACTCGTCGTGTTTGGAGGACAAAGAATGCTGAGTTGCATCCAAAGAACACCATACCTACTGTGAAGCATGGGGGTGGAAACATCATGCTTTGGGGCTGTTTTTCTGCAAAGGGACCAGGACGACTGATCCGTGTAAAGGAAAGCATGAATGGGGCCATGTATCGTGAGATTTTGAGTGAAAACCTCCTTCCATCAGCAAGGGCATTGAAGATGAAACATGGCTGGGTCTTTCAGCATGACAATGATCCCAATCACACCGCCCGGGCAACGAAGGAGTGGCTTCGTAAGAAGCATTTCAAGTTCCTGGAGTGGCCTAGCCAGTCTCCATATCTCAACCCCATAGAAAAGCTTTGGAGGGAGTTGAAAGTCCGTGTTGCCCAGCGACAGCCCCAAAACATCACTGCTCTAGAGGAGATCTGCATGGAGGAATTGGCCAAAATACCATCAACAGTGTGTGAAAACCTTGTGAAGACTTACAGAAAACGTTTGACCTGTGTCATTGCCAACAAAGGGTATATAACAAAGTATTGAGAAACTTTTGTTATTGACCAAATACTTATTTTCCACCATAATTTGCAAATAAATTCATAAAATATCCTACAATGTGATTTTCTGGATTTTTTTTGCTCATTTTGTTTATCATAGTTGACGTGTACCTATGATGAAAATTACAGGCCTCTCTCATCTTGTTAAGTGGGAGAACTTGCACAATTGGTGGCTGACTAAATACTTTTTTCCCCCACTGTATATAGTGTGAAATGCATAGGCTTATATCAGATCCCCCTTTTACAGCTACTGTAGGCCCCTACCATCTATCTATGTGGTCAACAGCAGACACTAGCTATTGGATGAAAACAAAATACATCCATTCATGTCTGATATATATTATTGAGAGGAATTTTTACAATGGGGTGCCCGATAGGTCAGACATCTGTCCTCAGAGAGGTGGAAGAATCATATGAATAGTCATATGAATAGAGCGTTGGGTTACGTGGTGACAGTTTGTGAGTATTCCCAATCCATAAGGGAAGAAAGGCAGGAGGGGAGCATGTCTGTCACGATCGTTACAGGATGAAGACACGGACCAAGGCGCAGCGTGATATGCGTACATCTTTTATTTCGTACACAACACTAACAAAAACAACAAACGATACGTGAAGTCCTGAGGTTATACACACCAAACCAAAACGGAACAAGATCCCACAAATGACTAGTGAAAACAGGCTGCCTAAGTATGGTCCCCAATCAGAGACAACGAGCTACAGCTGTCTCTGATTGGGAACCACCCTGGCCAACATAGAAATAAACGATCTAGAACAAAAACCACAGAAAACTAAACATAGAAAATCCACACCCTGGCTCAACATCTAAGAGTCCCCAGAGCCAGGGCGTGACAATGTCAAAGTACACTTACTATCGTCATGCAAAGATACTGTGCTGTGTGTGTATCAGCATAGAGACGCTGCGCCGATTAAAGACAATGCCTGTAATACTCACACTGACACTTCTCTCCCTAGGGACATGTGAAGCTCTGTAAATAATCATAGAAAAGTCTTGCTCCATTTCATTATGATAATCTTTCTTTAGTCAAACTCAGAGGCACTGGCAGAAAAACAATAGAGTACAAAGAAACAAGGTTAGAAGCAGACCAAACTAAATGTTAGATCTGAAGTATTCTGTCAGTGGAACTACTGTGTCACCGTAAGTGACATCAGCTTAGGTGACATATAACTACGAAGGTTAAATGTCACTATTTTTTACATATTCAAATGACACCATGTTGTTGTTTCTCGATGAAAGAGAAGCCTCGCAGGGAGATGCAACATATCCAATTAACCTGATCTTCATTTTACTGCTGTAACCATATTGACAGGGCAACAGAACCTGGTCCTGGGGGAAGATAATCGTTTTTTTCACTGGAAGGATGAATAGACTCCATATTGGGAACTAATGATCTCCCGCCGGCACTGTGAAATGATGAAACCACAGTGCCGTGACTCTGTGACAGTCCCTTCATGGATGTAACACCACCACCTCCATCTCTCCCTCAATAACAAACACACAGCAATCACCATAGATTCACCTCCATCTCTCCCTCAATAACAAACGCACCGCAATCACCATAAATTCACCTCCATCTCTCCCTCAATAACAAACGCACCGCAATCACCATAAATTCACCTATGCGCTTTCATACCCTACTGTCATCCACCAATACTCAGCAGTGGGTGCATATTTTATAAAAACTGATTTGAAATAACAGGAACTACTTTCTCTTGATTTCTCACTAAATTGTATTTTATTCTAACTCAGCTCAACTACAAAATAGTGCTGATATCTTGACACATTTTTAAAAGTACTCAGTAGATTTGGTAAGAAGAGTGAGGAGATAGGATTATTCGTAGAATAGAAAATATATTTTAACTGGTTGTCAGCGATTTTGCAAGGAGAACACAAAAAAAGTGTTCACCCATTGTGCCGTTGGAAAAATCGCAATCAACTCTCTCAATCTGCTCGCAATCTGCCAAGCTGTCACCTCGTATAACATAAGGGACAATGGAAATTAGTTAGATAGACAGTAGAGTTTTTACATTTACCAAAAGACAGAGGAATGTATAAGTTACTGTCAATTTGTGCTATTGTCTAAGTTAGACTGTGAAAGTTTGTAGTCAGTGTTAAAAAGCATAGATACGGTTGTTGTCGGCATCACAAGCTGCATACGTGAAACAATGGAGATTTTACATATCCAACTAGAGTGGGGATAAAGATGTCTGGAGGTTTTATATGAATCAGATTTAGGCTCTGAGTTAGTGGCTTTTGGGCAGTGATATGGAGGGATAACTAAAGAAACTCAATAGCAATGCCTGAACTCTTAAATCCTCAATACCTACATTTGCTGTAACAAATCTTTGAGGAAAGGGGATCAATATTGGACTATAAGGGATTGTAAATCACTCATTTGCCTGTGAATAAAGGCAGATTCATTCTGACTGGGCAAGGACAGCATGTCCTCGATGTAGTGGCAACAAGATAATGGCATTTTTGAGTGGCTGGAAAATCTGCTTTGTCTCACTTAAGCGTTGGGTTATTGACACCAGGAGTGTCGTCTCTGTTTCTCTTGACGCTGGTGGATTCTGTTAGGCTAACGTTAGCATAACGTTCACCAGGGCCGTATTCAAAACAAAAAGCAAGTGTTTCTTATTAGACAAGTTCAGGTAGTCTCTCCCTGTTTCAGTCCACTTTCTTCTGTTTGGTGGCTAATGAACACGACCTACAGTGCTTTCACAAAATATTCACACCCCTTGACCTTTTCCACATTTTGTTGTGTTACAAAGTGGGATTAAAATCGATTTAATTGTAATTTTTTTGTCAACGATCTACACAAAATACTCCAATGTCAAAGTGTTAGAAAGATTCTAACATTTGTAAAAAGTTTATGAAAAAAAAAACACTAATATATCTTGATTAGATAAGTATTCACCCCCCTGAGTCAATACATTTTAGAATCAACTTTGGCAGCGATTACAGCTGTGAATTTTTCTGGGTCTCTAAGAGTTTTGCACACCTGGATTGTACAATAATTGCAAATTATTCTGTTTTAAATTATTCATGCTGTATCAAGTTGGTTATTGATTATTGCTATACAGCCATTTTCAAATCTTGCCATAGATTTTAAGCCAATTTAAGTCAAAACTGTAACTAGGCCACTCAGGAACATTCAATGTCATCTTAGTAAGCAACTCCAGTGTATATTTGTTTTAGGTTATTGTCCTGCTGAAAGGTGAATTTGTCTCCCAGTGTCTGTTGGAAAGCAGACTGAACTAGGTTTTCCTCTAGGATATTGCCTGTGCTTAGCTTTATTGTGTTTCTTTTTATCCTAAAAAACTCCTTAGTCCTTGTCGATGACAAACATACCCATAACATGATGCAACCACCACCATGCTTGAAAATATGACATTTTGGTATCCCGCCCATCCAATACATTTGTTTGATTTACTGCATTTCCATACCATTTAAAAATGCTAAAATGATTTTGGAGAACAACAAAAACAAGCAAACATTTTCACATTGGTTTCTGTAGCTTCATTCCCTCAGTCAATCCACAAACACATAGCCTATTAACTATACAATTAGCCACTACACATTACCTCATATTAACTCAGCACTGGGATTAAAAACTATAATTGAATACATACTGAGGGATCTATGAGCTGAAAACAAATAAGTTTACTTTACAGAAACATTTTTTAGGGCAGTTTTACAGCAAATTTCCTGCAATTCTACACATTTTGCCATTATGCCAGGTTAGTACAACATCTGAGTGAGAGTGACGTGCCCTGTGTGCCCGGTCGGTAATTCGGCCATGATTGCTTCAAGTATAGATAGCTGGCTAGAATAACTAGACTAATTTACTACATTTGTTTAACTGACATAGGCTAATTGAGTGAGTGACATATAACAAGAGGAAAACTGCTGCAACCAAACATTTTAATTGCACAACCGAAATTGCACTTTGTGTATTCTACTATTCTGACTCAACAGTAAGTTGAGACCCTTGTCAGTGAGGCTTAGGATTGATGCAAATATATGGTGTGGTATATATACATGTTGTCTCCTGCATCTATGTTGATGTCCTTATGTCCTCTCGCTGTTACATTGCTTCATGATCAAAGTTGGAAAATATAATGCAGGAACCCCTTTTGTGTTACACTGTACTTTAAATGATATGGTTCCATATGCTATAAATGCTATTATAATAACTTCTGCTATACATCTATGAAATATATTATATCAGTGTGCTGTAGAATGCATGCAGTGACAGTGGGTGTGTTAAGATAAATTGTAATATCCCTTGGCATACCACTGGTATCTCATCCATTTCAAAATACATTTTCCAAAGATGTTAAAATGCACCAATCCTACTTCCTGTGTTTATTAATGCGGTGCGATCTTTAAATGTTTTCAGTTTTTCACAGTGCCTACATTAGCCATCAATGCAAGGCATGATCTGTTTCGACAACCATTTTGTCCCATGATATATTCTCCTGGTACGTCCAATAAATTCACAATGACGAGCCCCCTCCCACACCTCCACACTCCAAATGTAAACCAATCCCAGATAATTTCCTGTGTTGAAAGTGGAAGTGTGGCTCTATAGCTAGCATACCTCCATCTCTGTATCATTAGTTTATCCACACAGAGGTAGGCTAATTCCCCCCTGTGTCCCTCAGCTATTTGCCTGTTATAGCCACTTTATACACTGTTTGTCAAATCACACTGATGGGCATTCTATGTAAAACACTGTATGAATGCATGCAGAGAGAAACAAAAGGGTTTGTGTTAAAACCTCTCCCTTTGTTGTAATTTCCTTTTGCTTTGCTTCTTTTGACACTAACCTCCTCCTGCTAGAGAATCTCTCCTTTGTTTACTGTAGAATAGCACTTTTCTGACTGCTAAATTTTCAGTGTTGGGAAGCTACTCTGAAAATATTCAATGCATTCGGAAAGCATTCAGACCCCTTGACTGATTTTTTTTTTACAGCCTTACTCTAAAATAGATTAAATTCGTTTTCCCCTCATCAATCTACACACAATACCCCATATAATGACAAAGGAAAAACAGGTTTTTACAAATTTTAGCAAATGTATTACAAATAGAAAACGAAATATCACATTTACATAAGTATTCAGACCCTTTACTCAGTACTTTGTTGAAGCACCTTTGGCAGCAATTACAACCTTGAGTCTTCTTGGGTATGACGCTACAAGCTTGGCACACCTGTATTTGGGGAGTTTCTCCCATTCTTCTCTGCAGATTCTCTCAAGCTCTGTCAGGTTGGATGGGGAGCGTCGCTGCACAGCTAATTTCAGGTCTCTCCAGAGATGTTCGATCGGGTTCAAGTCCGGGCTCTGGCTGGGCCACTCTAGGACATTCAGAGACTTATCCCGAAGCCACTCCTGCGTTGTCTTGGCTGTGTGCTTAGGGTTGTTGTCCTGTTGGAAGGTGAACCTTCGCCCCAGTCTGAGGTCCTGAGCGCTCTGGAGCAGGTTTTCATCAAGGATCTCTCTGTACTTTGCTCCATTCATCTTTCCCTCGATCCTGACTAGTTTCCCAGTCCCTGCCGCTGAAAAACATCCCCACAGCATGATGCTGCCACCACCATGCTTCACCGTAGGGATGGTGCCAGGTTTCCTCCAGACGTGAAGCTTGACATTCAGGCCAAAGAGTTCAATCTTGGTTTCATGGTCTGAGAGTCCTTTAGGTGCCTTTTGGCAAACTCCAAGTGAGCTGTCATGTGCCTTTTACTGAGGAGTGGCTTCAGTCTAGCCACTCTACCATAAAGGCCTGATTGGTGGGGTGCTGCAGAGATGGTTGTCCTTCTGGAAGGTTCTCCCATCTCCACAGAGGAACTCTGGAGCTATGTCAGAGTGACCATCGGGTTCTTGGTCACCTCCCTAACCAAGGCCCTTCTTCCCTGATTGCTCAGTTTGGCTGTGCGGCCAGCTCTAGGAAGAGTCTTAGTGGTTCCAAACTTATTCAATTTAAGAATGATGGAGGCCACTGTGTTCTTGGGGACCTTCAACGCTGCATAAATGTTTTGGTACTCTTCCCCAGATCTGTGCCTCGACACAATCCTGTCTCGGAGCTCTAAGGACAATTCCTTTGACCTCATGGCTTGGTTTCTGCTCTGACATGCACTGTCAACTGTGGGACCTTATATAGACAGGTGTGTACCTTTCCAGATCATGTCCAATCAATTGAATTTACCACTGCTGGACTCCAATGAAGTTGTAGAAACATCTCAAGGATGATCAATGGAAACAGGATGCACCTGAATACTTATGTAAATACGTTTATTTAAATTTTTTTGCAAAAAAAACTAAAAACCTGTTTTCGCTTTGTCATCATGGGGCATCCTTGAGATGTTTCTACAACTTGATTGGAGTCCACCTGTGGTAAAAATGTCATTTCATATTTTTTAGAATAAGGCTGTAATGTAACATAGTGTGGAAAAAGTGAAGGGGTCTGAATACTTTCCGAATGAACTGTAGTTTACCAAGCTACCAATTACTTCACACTGGAAGAAGTTAAACTACACTAAAGCTACCGTTAAGAAAAACATAGTTTACTTAACTAAAGTTACTTCTCATCACATCTTAATCTGAAATTTCATAGACTACAATTTGCAAGAACAGAGCACTCTACAGTCAGATGTTAACAGGATATGTAATTTATGTTTTGAATGCTTATAAAAGTGTGTTCAATGTGTACATTTTCCTGTTTCTGACTGCTCGTTGGTGTTGAAGGCGGGCTGCTAATATTGCCCACTTATCCCCACTCTGTGGGATAAGGCTGTGACGTGCAGTGAGGTCCGTGGCTGGGTAAGCTCTGTCTATTTTAAAAGCAAGATTCACTCATAAATAAACTTAGATTAAGCCCAAGTTCTCCATACAACAGATAACTCCAACAACCAGAGTGACATAGGCTATTAACCAAAATTGACAAAGAATTTTCAGTGGCAGCATATTTCAACTTCATCCGACAAAATGACACACTACTCAAATCAGCTCAGCCATAGACCGATGTAGCATCCACAGTTACAACTGAAAAGTGGCACTAAAAGACCAATATACAGCATATGGACACATTTGATCTGAATAATTCGCAACGCAAATTCCATAGACAGGTTGTCTGACAACATCACAAAAATGATGAATGCGCATCGACATGGCCGGAAGGTGTATGTTGTTATGATTCTGAATGGTCAGCTAGCTAGCATCAATGACAAGAATGATGTCATGTCTATGCTAATATGGCTCAAATTCACTAGCTACAGTGGCTAACCAACAACTGTAACGATGTATTTGAGAGACAACAAGTGCTCATTGTGCAAATGTATTTATGTTTTCAATAAACATTTGGAGATGAAATATAGCTTACACGTTGTCAAAAGTCTAAGCCAACCGCATCTATTTTTCCCCATAGTTTTGTTGCTAAACAACCAACCTGTTTATAGCCTTTCAAAATGTATTTACAATTCTTCCAATGCACAGCGTGCGCAAACAAACACACACATAATATATTATTATGGGAAATATTATTATACACATATATAATAAATAAGGTTATAATTTCCATATCAACAATCGAAATGACTGAAAAATGCAGTTCAAAACGTCAAGAAAGTGTCTCATCAAAAACGAAATTCTAGTTTGATAAATCAAATGCTTTCAAAGGGATGTTATCTATTCTCATATTTTAACAGTAGCCTAACCCGCAAATTGCAAAGGAAAATACATTTAGGCCTACCTTTGTAAATGAAGTCCATTGGTCTGTCCTTCCCTGCCGGTGACAGCGTTGTAGAAGTCACAGCAGAACCCCATGTCCATTATTTTATTCTGCATGCACACAGCAGGCCCACAGTCACGGGAGACGCATCCCCAAGGCTCGACTAAGCTATATGGAATTGTTAAGGTCATACGAAGGATAATCTAGCTATTTGATTTTGAATGTTAAGACCCATTGAAATATCAAATATATATATATATAAAAATTATTAGATTAAGAAAAATGTGGGCCTTACTGCTATTAGTGTTATGCGTGTGATAGAAGGAGTCAGGCGCAGGAGAGTAATACGCATCCAAAAAGTGTATTCTGTCGATAGACAGTTGCGCAAGCATGCGACAACAACACTCAGGCACAGGGGAAATATCTACCCTGGCAACAATAAGGTAAGGGTAGCTCAACCGAGCTACACACAGCTCACAACAAACAATCACCCACACAGACAAGGAAGCAGAGGGAACACTTATACAATGACTAATTGGGGATAAGGACCAGGTGTGTGTGATTAATTAGACAAGGCTAGTGGAGTGATGATAAATGGATCGGCAGCAGCTAGTAAGCCGGTGACGACGAACGCCGAAACCTGCCCGAACAAGGAGGGGAGGCAGCCTAGGCGGAAGTCGTGACAGCATCCCACGTCTCCTCCGCGCACCGAAACCAGTCATCCACCGCAGGAGCCTCGGTCTGGCTCTGGTGCCACGGTGCCAGAACCGGTTGGTAACCTAGAACACACTGGAAAGGCGTTAGGTTAGTGGAGGAGTGGCGGAGAGAGTTCTGGGCATATTCTGCCCATGGCAAGAACACCGACCACTCCCCCGGCCGGTCCTGGCAGTAGGACCGCAGGAACCTACCCACGTCCTGATTTACACGTTCCACCTGCCCATTACTCTCGGGGTGGAACCCAGAGGTCAGGCTGACCGAGACCCCAAATGTTCCATGAACGCCTTCCAGACCTTGGACGTGAACTGGGGACCTCGGTCAGACACTATATCCTCTGGTACCCCGTAGTGCCGGAAGACGTGAGTAAACAGGGCCTCCGCAGTCTGCAGGGCCGTGGGGAGACCGGGCAGAGGAAGGAGGCGGCAGGACTTTGAGAAGCGGTCCACAATGACCAGGATGGTGGTGTTACCTTGGGAGAGGGGAAGATCAGTCAGAAAACCAATGCTAAGGTGAGACAATGGTCGTTGTGGAACTGGTAACGGTTGTAGCTTACCCGCTGGGAGGTGACTAGGTGCCTTACTCTGGGCGCACACCGAGCTGGAGGAGACGTACACCCTCACGTCCTTAGCAGAGGTAGGCCACCAGTACTTTCCGCTCAAGCAGCGCACTGTACGACCGATACCTGGGTGACCAGAGGAGGGTGACGTGTGTGTCCAGAAGATCAGACGATCCCGGATAAGAGCAGGCACGTACTGCAGCCCAGCTGGACACTGCAGTGGAGATGGATCTGTGCGTAATGTCCGCTCTATATCCGCGTCCATTGCCCATACTACCGGCGCCACAATGCAGGAGTCCGGGAGTATGGGGGTGTTGTCTCTGGGCCTCTCCTCTGTGTCATACAGCCGGGACAGTGCGTCTGCCTTCACGTTCTTCATCCCCAGAATGTATGACAGTGTAAAATCAAACTGGGTGAAGAATAGGGCCCACCTGGCCTGGCGAGGATTCAGCCTCCTCGCTGCCTGGATGTACTCCAGGTTACGGTGGTCCGTCTAGACGAGGAAAAGGTGTTTTGCCCCCTCGAGCCAATGCCTCCACACGGTCAAGGCTCGGACAACAGCCAACAGCTCCCGATCACCAACGCCGTAGTTCTGCTCTGCCGGGCTGAGCTTCTTCGAAAAGAACGCACAGGGGCGTACCCAAGCGTTGAGACAGGACAGCTCCTATCCCAACCTCGGACGCATCCACCTCCACTACGAACGGTAGTGATGAATCGGGGTGGGCCAGTACTGGGACTGAGGTGAACAGACCCTGCAGTTTGCTGAAGGCCAGGTCAGCCTCAGCAGACAAGCGGAGCCGGGACGGCCCACCCTTCAACAGGGAGGTAATGGGAGCTGCGACCTTGCCAAAGTCCCGGATAAACCTCCGATAATAGTTGGCAAAGCCAAGGAAGCGCTGCACATCCTTAACCGTGGTTGGAGTCGGCCAATTACGCACGGCTGAAATGCGATCTCCCTCCATCTCCACACCTGAGGTGGAAATGCGGTATCCAAGGAAGGAGACGGACTGCTGGAAAAACATACACTTCTCTGCCTTAGCATAAAGGTCATTTTCCAACAGTCGGGCCAACACCTTGCGAACCAGGGACACATGCTCGGCGCACGTAGCGGAATACACCAGGATGTCATCGATGTAGACCACTACACCGCGACCAAGCATGTCCCGAAACACCTTGTTCACAAAGGACTGGAAAACTGAGGGAGCATTCATCAAACCATAGGGCATCACCAGATATTCATAATGCCCCGGGGTTGTGCTGAATGCTGTCTTCCACCCATCTCCCTCTCGGATACGCACCAGGTTGTACGCACTCCTGAGATCTAATTTGGTGAAGAAGCGCGCCCCATGCATTGATTCAATCACTGAAATAATGAGGGGGAGAGGATAACTAAATCTTATCATCTCCCTGTTCAGTGGTCGATAATCAATGCACGGGCGCAGACCTCCGTCCTTCTTCTTTACAAATAAGAAACTTGAGGAGGCGGGTGAAGTGGAGGGACATATATACCCCTGGCGCAGGGACTCGGTGACATATGTTTCCATGGCTACCGTTTCAGCCTGTGACGGGGGTATATATGACTCCTGGGAGGTACAGCGTCTACCCGGAGGTTTATCGCGCAATCCCCCGCCCGATGAGGTGGTAATTTAGTCGCCTGCATTTTAGAGAACGCTTACGCCAGATCGAGGTATTCAGGGGGAATGCACACGGTGGAGGTACTGTCTGGTCTTTCCACCGTGGTTGCACCAACAGAAACACCTAGACACCTACCCTGACACTCTTGCGGCCACCCCGTGAGAACCCTCTGCGGCCATGAGAAGGTGGGGTTGTGGAGTGCTAGCCAAGGGATACCTAATACCACAGGGAAAGCAGGAGACTCAATAATGGAAAAAGTAACCTGCTCACAATGAGTCTCCTGGGTAAACATGGTGATTGGTACAGTAACTTCCTTAACCAACCTGGACCCTAATGGTCAACTATCAAGTCTCTGATGGAGCGTGGAATTGATAGGGGAATCAATGGAATGCCTATACGGTGTGCCAATGCCCTGTCCATAAAGTTCCCAGCTGCGCCTGAATCGACTAGCGCCTTACACTGGGGAACATCCATGTGCTCAGGAAAGGAGACAAGTATTTTACAGTGCGCAGCAGAGGGCTCTGAACGAGTGTGGGTGTTCGATACCTGGGGTGATGCGAGAGTGCCCTGCCTGCCGCCTCCAAACCCAGAAGAGTGTTGACGACAACATGTGGTGAAATGTCCCTACGTGCCACTAGTGTGGCACTGGCGCTGTCGTCCTCCGCTCTCTCGGCCGAGCACCCAGCTCCATCGGCTCGAGGTCAGAGTCTTCCGGGGTGGAAATGGGCAGACCCCTACCAGGACGTCCTCTGGCTGCCAGCAGGTTGTCCAACCGAATGGCCATGTCCACCAGTTTATCAAAGGACAACATGGTGTCCCAGCAGGCTAGCTCCTGTCAGACGTCCTCCCGCAGATGGCACCGGAAATGGTTGATCAGGGCCCGCTTGTTCCACCCGGACCCCGCTGCCAGTGTCCGGAACTCCAACGCGAAGTCCTGCGCGGTCCTCGTCCCCTGCCTCAGGTGGACCAGTCGCTCACCCGCCTTCTTGATCCTCGGGCGGGTGGTCGAATACCGCCCGAAAGAGGCGAGCGAACTCCCTGTAGTCCAGGGCTTTCCCACAGAGGCAGGAAACGAGGACGGACACCTTCTCCCGCTCTGATGGTACCAGCCAGATGCTGGCGAAGTAAAGCTCTAATTGGAGGAGGAATCCCTGGCACAGCGCCGCTGTCCCCTCAAACGCCCGTGATCGGGATATCTGGATCCCTCCTGGTGCTGGGGAGTAGGTGGCTAGATCCGGTTGGCCAGCTGGTCTCGACAGGTCGCTTCCCCCAAGCTGGCCAGCATCGTGGAGTGCTCCTGGACCCGTGCCACGATTCCAGGCATGCGCCTCCCACTGATGCCATCTGTGATTTACATTTTACATTTTAGTCATTTAGCAGACGCTCTTATCCAGAGCGACTTACAATTAGTGCATACATATTTTATTTTTTTCATACCCCCTGTGGAAATCGAACCCACAACCCTGACGTTGCAAACGCCATGCTCTATCAACTGAGCTACATCCCTGCCGGCCATTCCCTCCCCTACCCTGGACGACGCTGGGCCAATTGCACGCCGCCCCATGGGTCTCCCGGTCGCGGCCGGCTACGACAGAGCCTGGATTCGAACCAGGATCTCTAGTGGCACAGCTAGCACTGCGATGCAGTGCCTTAGACCACTGCACCACTCGGGAGACCTAACGTGTGATAGAAGGAGTCAGGCGCAGGAGAGTAATACGCATCCAAAAAGTTAATACCGTCGATAAACAGTTGCGCAAGCATGCGACAACAACACTCAGGCACAGGGGAAATATCTACCCTGGCAACAATAAGGTAAGGGTAGCTCAACCGAGCTACACACAGCTCACAACAAACAATCACCCACACAGACAAGGAAGCAGAGGGAACACTTATACAATGACTAATTGGGGATAAGGACCAGGTGTGTGTGATTAATTAGACAAGGCTAGTGGAGTGATGATAAATGGATCGGCAGCAGCTAGTAAGCCGGTGACGACGAACGCCGAAACCTGCCCGAACAAGGAGGGGAGGCAGCCTTGGCGGAAGTCGTGACAATTAGCCCATACAATTACATTGAATAACAGAGAGTCACCCCAAAAAATCTAAAGGAAATTTGTTCTGAAGTGTCTGTGCTATATCTGAGAGATATAAGAAAGATCAGGTAACAATGTATTTTTTAATTTATTTTTATTTTATTTAACCCCTGATTTTAGTCAGTAGACAGTCTCCATACAGTGGGGAGAACAAGTATTTGATACACTGCAGATTTTGTAGGTTTTCCTACATACAAAGCATGTAGAGGTCTGTCATTTTTATCATAGGTACACTTCAACTGTGATAGACGGAATCTAAAACATAAATCCAGAAAATCACATTGTATGATTTTTAAGTAATTAATTTGCATTTTATTGCATGACATAAGTATTTGATACATCAGAAAAGCAGAACTTAATATTTGGTACAGAAACCTTTGTTTGCAATTACAGAGATCATACGTTTCCTGTAGGTCTTGACCAGGTTTGCACACACTGCAGCAGGGATTTTGGCCCACTCCTCCATACAGAACTTCTCCAGATCCTTCAGGTTTCAGGGCTGTCGCTGGGCAATACGGACTTTCAGCTCCCTCCAATGATTTTCTATTGGGTTCAGGTCTGGAGACTCGCTAGGCCACTCCAGGACCTTGAGATGCTTCTTACGGAGCCACTCCTTAGTTGACCTGGCTGTTTCGGGTCGTTGTCATGCTGGAAGACCCAGCCACGACCCATCTGCAATGCTCTTACTGAGGGAAGGAGGTTGTTGGCCAAGATCTCGCGATACATGGCCCCATCCATCCTTCCCTCAATACTGTGCAGTCGTCCTGTCCCCTTTGCAGAAAAGCATCCCCAAAGAATGATGTTTCCACCTCCATGATTCACGGTTGGGATGGTGTTCTCGGGGTTGTACTCATCCTTCTTCTTCCTCCAAACACGGCGAGTGGAGTTTAGACCAAAAAGCTCTATTTTTGTCTCATCAGACCACATAACCTTCTCCCATTCCTCCTCTGGATCATCCAGATGGTCATTGGCAAACTTCAGATGGGCCTGGACATGCGCTGGCTTGAGCAGGGGGACTTGCGTGCGCTGCAGGATTTTAATCCATGATGGCATAGTGTGTTACTAATGGTTTTCTTTGAGACTGTGGTCCCAGCTCTCTTCAGGTCATTGACCAGGTCCTGCCGTGTAGTTCTGGGCTGACCCCTCACCCCACGAAGTGAGATCTTGCATGGAGCCCCAGACCGAGGGTGATTGACGGTCATCTTGAACTTCTTCAATTTTCTAATAATTGTGCCAACAGTTGTTGCCTTCTCACCAAGCTGCTTGCCTATTGTCCTGTAGCCCATCCCAGCCTTGTGTAGGTCTACAATTTTATCCCTGATGTCTTTACACAGCTCTCTGGTCTTGGCCATTGTGGAGAGGTTGGAGTCTGTTTGATTGAGTGTGTGGACAGGTGTCTTTTATACAGGTAACGAGTTCAAACAGGTGCAGTTAATACAGGTAATGGGTAGAGAACAGGAGGGCTTCTTAAAGAAAAACTAACAGGTCTGTGAGACCCGGAATTCTTACTGGTTGGTAGGTGATCAAATACTTATGTCATGCAATAAAATGCAAATTAATTACTTAAAAATCATACAATGTGATTTTCTGGATTTTTGTTTTAGATTCCGTCTCTCACAGTTGAAGTGTACCTATGATAAAAATTACAGACCTCTACATGCTTTGTAAGTAGGAAAACCTGCAAAATCGGCAGTGTATCAAATACTTGTTCTCCCCACTGTATATACTTCCATTAATTTTTCAACTGGTCCTGGGGGACTGTCACGGTTTCGGCCGAGGCTGCCTCTCTCCCTTGTTCGGGCAGGCTTTGGCGTTCGTCGTCTCCGGAATTCTAGCTGCCACCGATAGATGTTTCATGTTCGTTTGCTTTTGTCTGTTTGTTTCCACACCTGTTTCTGTTTTACGTAATTAGTGTCCTATAAGTTTCTCGTTGTGTTTGTCTAGTGTTGTGTATGATTGTTTCCGTCAGTGTTGTGTTTTGCTCGGTTGAGCGTATTTCTCCACTGTGCTGGAGCTTAGTTGCACTTGTGTGTGCACCGTTTCATTTTTGTCGCACCTGTTAGTGCGCATCTACCTTTCGCCTTCGTGCGTGTTTTTGCTGTCGGGCTTAGTTGTCCTGTTGCCTGTGTTGGGCCAGTATTACAGCATTTGGAACATTCAGTCTGCGTCCTGCGTTTGATTCCTACACTACACCTACAACACGCCCTGACAGAATCATACACCTGCAATGGAATCAGCAGGAGCCGAAGCAGCCCAGACGAGACTGGAAGCCCAGGTTCGGGACCAGCAAGAGCAGCTCCTGCAGATGGGGACCGCCCTGCAGGAGGTGATTACCACACTCCGAGGCTGGGGTTCGCCTCCACCGCCGCCCGCCCTGCCAGCACCATCGGCCAGCCCGCCCAGTCCAGCGCCGGAACCTCGAGGAGTCCGACTATCTCTCCCGAGGGCCTACGACGGGACCGCGGCTGGGTGTCAGGGATTCCTGCTCCAGGTAGAGCTATACCTGGCCACAGTGCACCCGGCACCTTCAGGGCATGAGAGCGTGTCCGCCCTGATCTCCTGCCTGGCCGGAAAAGCGTTGGAGTGGGCCAACGCGGAGTGGAGGAGGATCGACGCCACGACGATTACGTACACCGAGTTCTCCCGCCGCTTCAGGGCGGTGTTTGACCATCCCCCGGAGGGGAAAGCGGCGGGGGAGCGTCTGGTCTTCCTCCGGCAGGGGAGGAGAAGTGCCCAGGAATTCGCGCTCGAATTCCGTACTCTAGCGGCAGATGCAGGGTGGAATGATCGGGCCCTCATCGATCTATACCGATGCAGCCTACGAGAGGACGTCCGTCGGGAGCTGGCTTGTAGGGACACCAGCCTCACTTTCGACCAGCTGGTTGATATGTCCATCAGGCTGGATACCCTGCTGGCTACCCGCGGACGTCCTGCGGAGGGTCCGTCCATTCCACCCTCCAGCGCCTCCGAGCCTTGTCCTATGGAGCTCGGGGGCGCTGGCGCTAGAGAGAGGAGGAGTCGGCAGGCTAGGGGGTCCATCCACTGCACCAACTGTGGTCGGGGAGGACACACCGCGGCTAGGTGCTGGGGATGGCCTCCTAGGGGAGATGACGACAGGTCCCGCACTGGGGATTCCCTCCAGGTGAGTAGGCGCCCCACTCACCCAGAGCTCTCTGTTGCCCATTTTTGTATGCCTGTACGTTTTCCACAGGTAGCACCTCATTCCCAGCATAAGGCGCTGGTAGATTCAGGCGCGGCTGGGAATTTTATTGATAAAAAGTTTTGTTTAGCGTTAGGGATTCCCCTCATTCCTGTTGATGTTCCTTTTCCCGTTCACGCCCTAGATAGTCGTCCGTTGGGTACGGGCTTAATCAGGGAGGTCACGGCGCCACTTAGGATGTGTGCGCAGGGGGATCATCAGGAGATGATTCAGCTGTTCCTGATTGACTCTCCTGCGTATCCGGTGGTGCTGGGCATGCCCTGGTTGAGTACCCATAACCCAGTGATTTCGTGGCAGGAGAGGGCTCTGATGGAGTGGTCTGCTCAGTGTGTGGGTAGATGTTTGGGCGTTTCCGTAGGGGCTACCTCGGTGGAGAGTCCAAACCAGGTGCCCGCATTGCACGTTCCACCTGAGTATGGGGATTTGGCTATTGCGTTTAGTAAGGCGAGGGCGACGCAGTTGCCACCCCATAGGCAGGGGGATTGTGCGATAAACCTCCAGGCAGGAGCTGCGCTCCCACGGAGCCATGTGTATCCTCTGTCTCAGGAGGAGAAGAAGGCTATGGAGATTTACATAGACGAATCGCTGAGACAAGGATACATACGGCCGTCCACTTCCCCCGCGTCCTCGAGTTTCTTTTTCGTGAAGAAAAAGGATGGTGGTTTGCGCCCATGCATCGATTACCGTGGTCTCAATCAGATTACGGTGAAGTATAGTTATCCACTCCCGCTGATTGCGACCATGACTGAGTCGTTGCATGGGGCGCGTTTCTTCACGAAACTTGATCTCAGGAGCGCGTACAACTTGGTGCGCATCAGGGAGGGTGATGAATGGAAAACAGCCTTTAGTACCACCTCGGGCCATTACGAGTATCTGGTCATGCCATACGGGTTGATGAACGCTCCATCAGTTTTCCAATCATTTGTGGATGAGATCTTCAGGGACATGCAGGGGCAGGGGGTGGTGGTGTACATTGATGACATTCTCGTGTACTCACCTACCCGTGTCGAGCATGTGGCCCTGGTGCGCAGGGTGTTGCGGAGGCTGGTGGAGCACGACCTGTATGTGAAGGCAGAGAAGTGTCTGTTTTTCCAGGAGTCGGTCTCCTTTTTGGGTTATCAGTTGTCTGCGTCAGGGGTGAAGATGGAGGTAGACCGGGTGTCGGCCGTGCGTAATTGGCAAACACCAACCACTGTGAAGGAGGTGCAGCAGTTTTTGGGGTTTGCAAATTACTACAGGAGGTTTATCCGGGGTTTTGGACAGGTGGCAGCTCCCATCACGTCTCTGTTGAAGGGGGGTCCGGTGCGTCTGCAGTGGTCGGCCGAGACGTCGGATGGGGGGTCTCCAGTATCTAGTGGAGTGGGAGGGGTACGGTCCGGAGGAGCGGTGCTGGGTGCCGAGGAGAGACGTGTTGGACCCGTCGCTCCTGACGGAGTTCCATCGGAGGCATCCGACGCGCCCTGCGCCGCGTCCCCCTGGTCGTCCCCGAGGCCGGAGTCGGCGCACGTCTGGAGCCGCGCGTCAAGGGGGGGGTACTGTCACGGTTTCGGCCGAGGCTGCCTCTCTCCCTTGTTCGGGCAGGCTTCGGCGTTCGTCGTCTCCGGAATTCTAGCTGCCACCGATAGATGTTTCATGTTCGTTTGCTTTTGTCTGTTTGTTTCCACACCTGTTTCTGTTTTACGTAATTAGTGTCCTATAAGTTTCTCGTTGTGTTTGTCTAGTGTTGTGTATGATTGTTTCCGTCAGTGTTGTGTTTTGCTCGGTTGAGCGTATTTCTCCACTGTGCTGGAGCTTAGTTGCACTTGTGTGTGCACCGTTTCATTTTTGTCGCACCTGTTAGTGCTCATCTACCTTTCGCCTTCGTGCGTGTTTTTGCTGTCGGGCTTAGTTGTCCTGTTGCCTGTGTTGGGCCAGTATTACAGCATTTGGAACATTCAGTCTGCGTCCTGCGTTTGATTCCTACACTACACCTACAACACGCCCTGACAGGGACCTTCAGACGAGTCTTGTGCGGCCTGTGGATGCCCTAGAGCAAAACAAAAAATAATGTCAATTTTGTATAGAATTATTTATTAATTTGGCTTTTCATAACAGCTTTTTACTAGATTGTCACAGGGTAAGCACTGCCTAGCCTGACTGCATGTTACTGGGATAATGGCATCAATCAGGGAAAACTATATTTTTCTCTTTTTAACAGACAGACAGCAGTCCAGTGGAGGCTGCTGAGGGGAGGACGGCTCATAACGGAGCAAATGGAATGGCATCAAACACATGGAAACCATGTGTTTGATGTATTTGATACCATTCCACCTATTCCACTCCAGCCATTTCCACGAGCCCGTCCTCCCCAATTAAGGTGCCACCAACCTCCTGTGGACAGCACAGAACTACCCCATCATCCCCTGCCTCTCTCTCTTTGAAGCAGCGGCGGCCCGCCCATTAGGGCGTTAGGGGTGGCGCCCCACTTGTGATTGCCCCCTCCATGAATTATATTATATAATTCATGGATTATGTTTTGAATGCTCATAAAAGTGTGTTAAATGTGTACATTTTCCAGTTAAAAAAATATATTGTTCAAAACTAGCTCTTCAGTTACTTACTACTCTGCCCCTCAGTGACTGCCAGCAGCAGCAGCTCCATGGGCACACAGGCCGTGCGAATATTGCTTGGATTGTTTTGCCAGCTATTTGGTATGAGGGGAAACTGCCCCAATCAAATTGCAGGATTTCATAGCATAAATTATAACAGCACAAAGTAAATGGACCGTCCTGGGGGCGCTCAAATGTCCGTTCAGTCAGAACTTCTGCGTCTGCTCTAGTCTCCCTCCCCCAATGAGTCTCTAACACCAGACGGCTCACTTCCACACGTGAGACTAGATCTGATCTGTCAGGTGCAGATGGCGCTAAAGCAAAAAGCTAATTGTAATTAACTTGTAAATAAACAATCATAACAGTCATGGACCTGATAAACCGGACAACTACATCCAACAAGAGTCGAAGGACAGAGGGATACACTCGCTAGAACCTTCTCATTGTGGCTCTGGTAGGACAAAAAGCATGGCCAATTTTGTTTCCACCCATGTTGTTCATCAGGTTCGACTGGTGACAGGTCGACATGTTGTGTGGACTAAAACTGTATCACAAAGCATGATCAAATCATTTAGCCTGCTACAGTAATCTTGAGAAACGTTGAGAAATAGTTTAGCCGATTTTTTGGTCAAATTAACCAGTTATCTACCTATGATAAGCAGCTGGCTGGTAAAATAATATCTGACTAACCCAGAAATATGAAGTTATTTCAGAATGAGTTACCTGGCTAGCGCACCATGCTTTGTGATATCATGTTAGCTAGCTATCCCCAGTTTGATCATGTGTTTTCACTTATTGCATCTGCATGCGTATTGCGTTTCACTGGTTTCCACTAGTTACCACAGCCACAAAGTCAAAATCGGTTAGGGTTAGGCATAAGGTTAGCAGTGTGGTTAATGTTAGGGTTAATATTAGGTTTAAAATCCTATTTTATGAAGATAAATTATAGAAATAGGCAGGCTTTATGACTTTGTAGCTGTGGTAACTAGTGACAACCGTTTTCCCTGGTGCACTCGTTCGTTCATGAGCTGGCTGCTCGTTCTTAATAGTATAATCTAAATAGGTGTATTTATGCTGTTGTTCAAATGCACAGATCGCTTTATACAGTTGAAGTCGTACGTTTACATACACTTAGGTTGGTGTCATTAAAACTCGTTTTTCAACCACTCCACAAATTTCTTGTTAACAAACTATAGTTTTGGCAAGTCGAATAGGACATCTACTTTGTGCATGACACAAGTAATTTTTCCAACAATTGTTTACAGACAGATTATTTCACTTATAATTAACTGTATCACAATTCCAGTGGGTCAGAAGTTTACATACGCTAAGTTGACTGTGCCATTAAACAGCTTGGAAAATTCCAGAAAATGATGTCATGGCTTTAGAAGCTTCTGATAGGCTAATTGACATAATTTGAGTCAATTGGAGGTGTACCTGTGGATGTATTTCAAGGCCTACCTTCAAACTCAGTGCCTCTTTGCTTGACATCATGGGAAAATCAAAAGAAATTAGCCAAGACCTCAGAAAGAAATTGTAGACCTCCAAAAGTCTGGTTCATCCTTGGGAGCAATTTCCAAATGAAGGTACCACGTTCATCTGTACAAACAATAGTACGCAAGTATAAACACCATGGGACCACGCAGCCGTCATACTGCTCAGGAAGGAGACGCGTTCTGTCTCCTAGAGATGAACGTACTTTGGTGCGAAAAGTGCAAATCATTCCCAGAACAACAGCAAAGGACCTTGTGAAGATACTGGAGGAAACAGATACAAAAGTATCTATATCCACAGTAAAACGAGTCCTATATTGACATAACCTGAAAGGCCGCTCAGCAAGGAAGAAGCCACTGCTCCAAAACCGCCATAAAAAAGCCAGACTACGGTTTGCAACTGCACATGGGGACAAAGCTCGTACTTTTTGGAGAAATGTCCTCTGGTCTGATGAAACAAAAATAGAACTGTTTGGCCATAATGACCATCGTTATGTTTGGAGGAAAAAGGGGAATGCTTGCAAGCCGAAGAACACCATCCCAACCGTGAAGCATTGGGGTGGCAGCATCATGCTGTGGGGGTGCTTTGCTGCAGGAGGGACTGGTGCAGTTCACAAAATAGATGGCATCATGAGGAAGGAAAATTATGTGGATATGTTAAAGCAACATCTCAAGACATCAGTCAGGAAGTTAAAGCTTGGTCGCAAATGGGTCTTCCAAATGGACAATGACCCCAAGCATACTTCCAAAGTTGTGGCAAAATAGCTTAAGGACAACAAAGTCAAGGTATTGGAGTGGCCATCACAAAGCCCGGACCTCAATTTGTGGGCAGAACTGAAAAAGCGTGTGTGAGCAAGGAGGCCTACAAACCTGACTCAGTTATACCAGCTCTGTCAGGAGGAATGGGCCAAAATTCACCCAACTTATTGTGGGAAGCTAAACAATTTAAAGGCAATGTTACCAAATACTAATTGAGTGTATGTAAACTTCTGACCCACTGGGAATGTGATTAAATAAATAAAATCTGAAATAAATCATTCTCTCTACTATTATTCTGACATTTCACATTCTTAAAATAAATTGGTGATCCTAACTGACCTAAAACAGGGAATATTTGCTAGGATTAAATGTCAGGAATTGTGAAAAACTGAGTTTAAATGTATTTGGCTAAGGTGTATGTAAACTTCTGACTTCAACTGTATATCTTCTCAAAGAAACTACCGGTAGATTGAAAACTTGTCATTATATTTCTGTCATGCTGCTTTGTTGACAACTCCAACCATCTCGCGCCCCGGGTATTCAGCCAATCAGCGGCCGCTGCTGCTTTGAAGGTCTGATAAGATATCTCTGACGTTTTGTCATCATCATGCCTTGGAGAGAGGACATCTTTGTCTCAGCCAGTTACAACCCCCATAAGTCATGTGACCCCAAAGGTCAAGATCAGATTTGCTGCAGAAGAGCTCCCATGACAGATGTTCTAAGACTGATTAATTATCACCCCCTGTTCAGGATGTTAGCCTACTGTATTATGTGTGAGTACCAATGGAATGATATAGCCACGTAATCACTTACAGTGGAGCACCATGTTTGTTTTTTTAGATGTCCATTCAAGACTATTGACCACAGACTTATCAAGCAGCGATAACATCTTATGCATTTTCATCTGCAGTATGTCAAGAAGATACCAGATTGTGCAGAGCCGTGATCGAGTGGCTAACACTCCCAGAAAAAGCCACATATTCCTCCCCAACAGAGACTGGGGTTCAATCCCCATCTCCACCCTTCCCCCTATTTTACTGTCTCCCCTTCTATATTTACGTGTCTAATAAAGCATCAACAAATATGAAATATTGAGTGGTACTCCACTCGCCTTTTTTCTGAAAAAAAGAATAAGAGTCCAAACCATTTCCACTTTAAAGGGAAACTTCAAAAATTTTCAACTTCATATTCATCATCTCCAACACCACCCCAACATCAACATATGTGAAAATGGTGCGTTTCTATGTTTTGTAGTAAAAAAGATAGAGGAAGATATGTGTTTCCAGTGACATAATCGGTGCGCATCGTCTGATTCGAACCAATTGTAAGTAGGCATTGCCTACTAATTGCCTACTAATTGGGTGATGATGTCATTGGAAACACTTATATTTATATTTTTCACTACAAAACATAGAAACGCACAATTTTCCCATATGTTGATGTTGGGGTGGTGCTGGAGATAATGAATATGAAGTTGAACATTTACGTTTCCCTTTAAGATAATGTGCCACCCTTTCCTCCCTAAATAAACGGATGAAATAATGAATGGCAGGTGTGAAGACTCCTGCTATTGAGGACAAACAACAATAACAAACAAACAACAGACGTTGCCTTTGAGAGACGCCAGTGGTGGGGAGGTATTGTTGAAGAGGTGTGACTGTGCAATATATTCCCCTCTCAAATAAAACAGAAGAGGTGGTATGGCATGTCTGCCCCCCTCACGCTGGGATGAGCCCCTGATTCCTTTTTCCATAATGGGACGCATTGGTGTTGCTCCCTGGAGGTGAGCCCGGCCGGCACACAGCAAGCTGTCCAGCCTCCTGAGATAAACAGAGGGAGGCTCCCCTACACTCTCAGAAAAAAGAGTTCCAAAAGGGTTCTTCGGCTATCCCCATAGGAGAACCCTTTTTAGAACCCAAAATGATTCTACCTGGCATCAAAAGGGTTCTACCTGGAACCAAAAAGGCTTGTTCAAAGGGTTCTCCTATGGGAACAGCCGAAGAACACTTTTAGGTTCTAGACAGCACTTTTTTTTCTAAGAGTGCAGGATAGAGAATGAGAGAGCACCCATTCGCATGCAGATGCGCACACACACACACTCAACTACCGACATACATGTACGTAGGCAGAAATGCACGCAGGCCAGAATGCACACATACATGGATGCATGGACGCACACACACACAATCTCCCAAAACACACTTTACTGTACAAACAGACTGAGAAACTCACACACACACACACACACACACACACACACACACACACACACACACACACACACACACACTCACTGCCAGAGTCTCGTGAGGATCTAAAGCACATTTAGATCTATAGCACGGACGTGGTGTCCTCAAAACATACTGGATCAAGACGAAATGAAAGCACAGAGAGTTGGGCCTTTTCTCTTTAGTCGGGGTGCATCAAGAAGCCTATTCACCTGGGCTTTTACGAGCCATCTCCAGGGTAACGCGACCACTCCCGTACGTACTTTAAGCGACGAGAGGAAATGCACCACCTGAACCAAGAGTGCAATCATTTCCATTCAGGGATTAACGCCAGAGTCGTGCTGCTTCTGCCGCTTGAGCTGTGGGTTTCGGCAGGTTACGACTTGGAGATGAAAATAAATGTTATTTCTCCGAGATTCAGGGCCTATTTATGTTACAGAACACAGCACTGGAGGGAGGTACAATACTGTTGATATTTTCATTTGGAAATATCCTCCTCAACCAATGGATACACTTTACAATATGGACATCCTGCAAAACTGCCAGACGGAGACACACATATGACACACATAACACAGACATCACCCAGTTCTGTCCATCATGAAGGCCTCCCTGGGGGTAGGGAGGTCAGGGCATGAGAGAGGGGTGAAGGGTGGTGGAGACTGGAGGAGTCTGCAGGGAGGTGTACAGGTCAGGTCAGTGATTCCCCTGTTCCAAGGCCCTGTTCCGGTGGTCTTGTCTGGAACAGGCTGGGGTTGTGGAGGGTCAGCCCTTTGGATACCTGGAAGTGACAAATAAGACGTGACACGTCGGGACTTGTTGCCTTTTGTACATGCTTGAGTTCTCTCTCTCTCTCTCTCTCTCTCTCTCTCTCTCTCTCTCTCTCTCTCTCTCAGCTCTATCATTGAAAGGACCCTATTCTCGTCCACCGTGTTCACAGCTATTTTTCTCTCTGCTCCGTGCCCTTCTTTTCCTCTGTCACACC
>NW_028164027.1:0-37500 GCF_964263955.1 Coregonus lavaretus
CTCAGATCCTCAAAAGGTTATACAGCTGCACCATCGAGAGCATCCTGACTGGTTGCATCACCGCCTGGTATGGCAACTGCTCGGCCTCCGACCGCAAGGCACTACAGAGGGTAGTGCGTACGGCCCAGTACATTACCGGGGCCAAGCTTCCTGCCATTCAGGACCTCTATACCAGGCGGTGTCAGAGGAAGGCCCTCAAAATTGTCAAAGACTCCAGCCACCCTAGTCATAGACTGTTCTCTCTGCTACCGCACGGCAAGTGGTACCGGAGAGCCAAGTCTAGGTCCAAAAGGCTTCTCAACAGCTTCTACCCCCAAGCCAAAAGACTCCTGAACAGCTAATCATGGCAACCTAGACTATTTGCACTGCCCCCCCACCCCCACCCCATATTTTTACGCTGCGCTACTCTGTTAATTATTTATGAATAGTCACTTTAACATATTACCTCAACTACCTCAACTAACCAGTGCCCCCACACATTGACTCTGCACCGGTACCCCCCCCCCCCCCCCCCTGTATATAGCCTCCCTACTGTTATTTTATTTTACTTCTGCTCTTTTTTTCTCAACCATTTTTTGTTGTTGTTGTTTTATTTTACTTTTTTATAAAAAAAATAAATGCATTGTTGGTTAAGGGCTGTAAGTAAGCATTTCACGGTAATGTCTACACCAGTTGTCTTCGGCGCATGTGGCAAATAAAATTGCTTAAGGACAACAAAGTCAGGTATTGGAGTGGCCATTACAAAGCCCTGACCTCAATCCTATAGAAAATGTTTGGGCAGAACTGAAAAAGTGTGTGCGAGCAAGGAGTCCTACAAACCCGACTCAGTTACACCAGCTCTGTCAGGAGGAATGGGCCAAAATTCACCCAACTTATTGTGGGAAGCTTGTGGAAAGCTACACAAAACGTTTGACCCAAGTTAAACAATTTTTAAAGGCAATGTTACCAAATACTAATTGAGTGTATGTCAACTTCTGACCCACTGGGAATGTGATGAAAGAAATACAAGCTGAAATAAATCATTCTCTCTACTATTATTCTGACATTTCACATTCTTAAAATAAAGTGGTGATCCTAACTGACCTAAGACAGGGAATTTATACTAGGATTAAATGTCAGGAATTGTGGAAAAACTGATTGTTTCGTACAAATTGTGTTCTAACCATTTCATTGCGCTCTCTCTCTGTCTGTCTCTCTCTCTGTCTGTCTCTCTGTCTGTCTCTCTGTCTGTCTCTCTCTCTCTCTGTCTCTCTCTGTCTTTCTCTGTCTGTCTCTCTGTCTCTGTGTGTGTGTGTGTTCCAGGATGTTTGTAACCCAGGTGGTCCCTGACAGTAACCTGCTGATGTTGGTGATACAGGCAGACTGTGACTGTTCCCGTCAGTACCCTCCTATCACCATGGAGCCCAAGGAAGTGAAATATATCCTTTAACTTACTGGTTCACACTCACAAGCCCTCTTCCTGACACAGACAGTGATTGAAAGAGGTATAATGGTGTTGTGGAAGTGGGATTTGATATCTATGAATAAGCAGTTCCAGTCATATATCAGACAAATCACTTCTCTTATTATGTTCTCTTTCATTTAAACCAGTTAGGAATTGCTGTTTTACACTGTGGGGAGCAGTCTCTTCTTAAACTCTTCTCCTTGACACATTGAATCACATTAAATCTCTCATAAATCAAATTGATATCCCACATCAATGTTCAATCAAATTTCGATCAATCAAATGTATTTATAAAGCCCTTTTTACATCAGCAGATGTCACAAAGTGCTTATACAGAAACCCAGAGAGAGAGAGAGAGAGAGAGAGAGAGAGAGAGAGAGAGAGAGAGAGAGAGAGAGAGAGAGAGAGAGAGAGAGAGAGAGAGAGAGAGAGAGAGAGAGAGAGAGAGAGAGAGAGAGAGAGAGAGAGAGAGAGAGAGAGAGAGAGAGAGAGAGAGAGAGAGAGAGAGAGAGAGAGAGAGAGAGAGAGAGAGAGAGAGAGAGAGAGAGAGAGAGAGAGAGAGAGAGAGAGAGAGAGAGAGAGAGAGAGAGAGAGAGAGACAGAGAGAGAGAGAGAGAGTACACCAGATATGACAGACTGACCCTACACGTAGACTATTGCAGCATAGATACTTGTTATTGTTCAGTGTGTTGGTATTGCAGCATAGATACTTGTTATTGTTCAGTGTGTTGGTATTGCAGCATAGATACTTGTTATTGTTAAGTGTGTTGGTATTGCAGCATAGATACTTGTTATTGTTCAGTGTGTTGGTATTGCAGCATATATACTTGTTATTGTTCAGTGTGTTGGTATTGCAGCATATATACTTGTTATTGTTCAGTGTGTTGGTATTGCAGCATAGATACTTGTTATTGTTCAGTGTGTTGGTATTGCAGCATAGATACTTGTTATTGTTCAGTGTGTTGGTATTGCAGCATATATACTTGTTATTGTTCAGTGTGTTGGTATTGCAGCATAGATACTTGTTATTGTTAAGTGTGTTGGTATTGCAGCATAGATACTTGTTATTGTTAAGTGTGTTGGTATTGCAGCATATATACTTGTTATTGTTCAGTGTGTTGGTATTGCAGCATAGATACTTGTTATTGTTAAGTGTGTTGGTATTGCAGCATAGATACTTGTTATTGTTCAGTGTGTTGGTATTGCAGCATATATACTTGTTATTGTTCAGTGTGTTGGTATTGCAGCATATATACTTGTTATTGTTCAGTGTGTTGGTATTGCAGCATAGATACTTGTTATTGTTCAGTGTGTTGGTATTGCAGCATAGATACTTGTTATTGTTCAGTGTGTTGGTATTGCAGCATAGATACTTGTTATTGTTCAGTGTGTTGGTATTGCAGCATATATACTTGTTATTGTTCAGTGTGTTGGTATTGCAGCATATATACTTGTTATTGTTCAGTGTGTTGGTATTGCAGCATATATACTTGTTATTGTTCAGTGTGTTGGTATTGCAGCATATATACTTGTTATTGTTCAGTGTGTTGGTATTGCAGCATATATACTTGTTATTGTTCAGTGTGTTGGTATTGCAGCATATATACTTGTTATTGTTCAGTGTGTTGGTATTGCAGCATATATACTTGTTATTGTTAAGTGTGTTGGTATTGCAGCATAGATACTTGTTATTGTTCAGTGTGTTGGTATTGCAGCATAGATACTTGTTATTGTTAAGTGTGTTGGTATTGCAGCATAGATACTTGTTATTGTTCAGTGTGTTGGTATTGCAGCATAGATACTTGTTGTTGTTGTTAAGTGTGTTGGTATTGCAGCATAGATACTTGTTATTGTTGTTCAGTGTGTTGGTATTGCAGCATATATACTTGTTATTGTTCAGTGTGTTGGTATTGCAGCATATATACTTGTTATTGTTCAGTGTGTTGGTATTGCAGCATATATACTTGTTATTGTTCAGTGTGTTGGTATTGCAGCATATATACTTGTTATTGTTCAGTGTGTTGGTATTGCAGCATATATACTTGTTATTGTTCAGTGTGTTGGTATTGCAGCATATATACTTGTTATTGTTCAGTGTGTTGGTATTGCAGCATATATACTTGTTATTGTTAAGTGTGTTGGTATTGCAGCATAGATACTTGTTATTGTTCAGTGTGTTGGTATTGCAGCATAGATACTTGTTATTGTTAAGTGTGTTGGTATTGCAGCATAGATACTTGTTATTGTTCAGTGTGTTGGTATTGCAGCATAGATACTTGTTGTTGTTGTTAAGTGTGTTGGTATTGCAGCATAGATACTTGTTATTGTTGTTAAGTGTGTTGGTATTGCAGCATAGACACTTGTTATTGTTCAGTGTGTTGGTATTGCAGCATATATACTTGTTATTGTTAAGTGTGTTGGTATTGCAGCATAGATACTTGTTATTGTTCAGTGTGTTGGTATTGCAGCATAGATACTTGTTGTTGTTGTTAAGTGTGTTGGTATTGCAGCATAGATACTTGTTATTGTTGTTAAGTGTGTTGGTATTGCAGCATAGACACTTGTTATTGTTGTTAAGTGTGTTGGTATTGCAGCATAGATACTTGTTATTGTTGTTAAGTGTGTTGGTATTGCAGCATAGATACATATTGTTAAGTGTGTTGGTATTGCAACATATATACTTGTTATTGTTAAGTGTGTTGGTATTGCAGCATAGATACATGTTATTGTTGTTAAGTGTGTTGGTATTGCAGCATAGATACGTGTTATTGTTGTTAAGTGTGTTGGTATTGCAGCATAGATACTTGTTATTGTTTAGTGTGTTGGTATTGCAGCATAGATACGTGTTATTGTTGTTAAGTGTGTTGGTATTGCAGCATATATACTTGTTATTGTTAAGTGTGTTGGTATTGCAGCATATATACTTGTTGTTATTGTTAAGTGTGTTGGTATTGCAGCATAGATATGTCACGGTTTCGGCCGAGACTGCTCCTCCTCCTGGTTCGGGCAGGCTTCGGCGTTCGCCGTCCCCGGAGTACTAGCTGCCACCGTTGAATGTTTCGTGGTGTGATTGCTTTGGTCTGTCTTGTACACCTGTGTCTGTTTGTGTTCTGATTACGTGTCCTATAAGTTCCCTGTTTGGTATTGGTTAGATTGTGTGTTGTTGTCTGCCTGTATTTTCGGAGCTGCGTTTTGACGCTCTGTTTGTTTGTTTAGTGTTTACGCATGGTTTACGTATTCACTCGCCTCTGTTTGTTTTCGAGGCCGTGTATTGTATTTAGCACTTTTGACTAGTAAAGTCTGTTGGACGAAGCCTCTGTGTCCTGCGCCTGACTCCTCCACCACATCCACATCGGTTCTACTGACAAGATACTTGTTATTGTTGTTAAGTGTGTTGGTATTGCAGCATAGATATTGTTATTGTTAAGTGTGTTGGTATTGCAGCATAGATACTTGCTGTTGTTAAGTGTGTTGGTATTGCAGCATATATACAGTGGGGGAAAAAAGTATTTAGTCAGCCACCAATTGTGCAAGTTCTCCCACTTAAAAAGATGAGAGAGGCCTGTAATTTTCATCATATGTCAACTATGACAGACAAAATGAGAATTTTCTTTCCAGAAAATCACATTGTAGGATTTTTTATGAATTTATTTGCAAATTATGGTGGAAAATAAGTATTTGGTCAATAACAAAAGTTTCTCAATACTTTGTTATATACCCTTTGTTGGCAATGACACAGGTCAAACGTTTTCTGTAAGTCTTCACAAGGTTTTCACACACTGTTGCTGGTATTTTGGCCCATTCCTTCATGCAGATCTCCTCTAGAGCAGTGATGTTTTGGGGCTGTCGCTGGGCAACACGGACTTTCAACTACCTCCAAAGATTTTCTATGGGGTTGAGATCTGGAGACTGGCTAGGCCACTCCAGGACCTTGAAATGCTTCTTACGAAGCCACTCCTTCGTTGCCCGGGCGGTGTGTTTGGGATCATTGTCATGCTGAAAGACCCAGCCACGTTTCATCTTCAATGCCCTTGCTGATGGAAGGAGGTTTTCACTCAAAATCTCACGATACATGGCCCCATTCGTTCTTTCCTTTACACGGATCAGTCGTCCTGGTCCCTTTGCAGAAAAACAGCCCCAAAGCATGATGTTTCCACCCCAATGCTTCACAGTAGGTATGGTGTTCTTTGGATGCAACTCAGCATTCTTTGAGTTTTACCAAAAAGTTATATTTTGGTTTCTTCTGACCATATGACGTTCTCCCAATCCTCTTCTGGATCATCCAAATGCACTCTAGCAAACTTCAGACGGGCCTGGACATGTACTGGCTTAAGCAGGGGGACACGTCTGGCACTGCAGGATTTGAGTCCCTGGCGGCATAGTGTGTTACTGATGGTAGGCTTTGTTACTTTGGTCCCAGCTCTCTGCAGGTCATTCACTAGGTCCCCCCGTGTGGTTCTGGGATTTTTGCTCACCGTTCTTGTGATCATTTTGACCCCACGGGGTAAGAACTTGCGTGGAGCCCCAGATCGAGGGAGATTATCAGTGGTCTTGTATGTCTTCCATTTCCTAATAATTGCTCCCACAGTTGATTTCTTCAAACCAAGCTGCTTACCTATTGCAGATTCAGTCTTCCCAGCCTGGTGCAGGTCTACAATTTTGTTTCTGGTGTCCTTTGACAGCTCTTTGGTCTTGGCCATAGTGGAGTTTGGAGTGTGACTGTTTGAGGTTGTGGACAGGTGTCTTTTATACTGATAACAAGTTCAAACAGGTGCCATTAATACAGGTAACGAGTGGAGGACAGAGGAGCCTCTTAAAGAAGAAGTTACAGGTCTGTGAGAGCCAGAAATCTTGCTTGTTTGTAGGTGACCAAATACTTATTTTCCACCATAATTTGCAAATAAATTCATAAAAAATCCTACAATGTGATTTTCTGGATTATTTTCCTCAATTTTTCTGTCATAGTTGACGTGTACCTATGATGAAAATTACAGGCCTCTCTCATCTTTTTAAGTGGGAGAACTTGCACAACTGTTGGCTGACTAAATATTTTTTTCCCCACTGTACTTGTTGTTAAGTGTGTTGGTATTGCAGAATAGATACTTGTTTTTGTTGTGATGTGTGTTGGTATTGCAGCATAGATACTTGTTATTGTTGTGAAGTGTGTTGGTATTGCAGCATAAATACTTGTTATTGTTGTTAAGTGTGTTGGTATTGCAGCATAGATACTTGTTATTGTTGTTAAGTGTGTTGGTATTGCAGCATAGATACTTGTTATTGTTGTCAAGTGTGTTGGTATTGCAGCATAGATACTTGTTGTTTTTAAGTGTGTTGGTATTGCAGCATAGATACTTGTTGTTGTTAAGTGTGTTGGTATTGCAGCATAAATACTTGTTATTGTTGTTAAGTGTGTTGGTATTGCAGCATAGATACTTGTTATTGTTGTCAAGTGTGTTGGTATTGCAGCATAGATACTTGTTGTTGTTAAGTGTGTTGGTATTGCAGCATAGATACTTGTTGTTGTTAAGTGTGTTGGTATTGCAGCATAAATACTTGTTATTGTTAAGTGTGGTAGTATTGCAGCATAGTTCTATATCGTGGAGCTCCGCCCCATAGGGGAGCTCTGCTCCTAGTGGTTTACCCTCTGCCCTAAGGCAGCAGCAGCCTGAAACAAATTTATGCACACACCTGCAGCCAATGGGAACACAGGTGTCCCTATAAGAGGGGATGCCTCCCCTCAATCTGCCTCCCATTATCTTCAGCGACTGGACGACTAGACTGAAGAAGCCAAGAAGAGACGAAGAGAAGACTCAGGAAGAAATCGCCGTCGATGAGCCAGCCATCGACGTCTTCTAATATGAGCACACCAGGAGATTTTCCACCCCCAAAAGCCCTTTTCAGGGCTCAGTGCCGATGTACCTCCATGGCATCTACGGACCCCCACGACCTCTGTTTCGTGTGTTTGGGGACGCAGCATGCCAAGGAAGGGACCGGCAATCCCCCTAATTGCGCCTCCTGCGCCCTCCTTCCTATGAAGGTGAGGAAGCAGCGTTGGGCGTTTTTTAGGGAGGATATCCCCCTAGAGGATGTACTGTCTCTTCTCGCCTCTGCTTCAGAGGCGTCGACGGACAGTGCTGACTCAGGGGATGACAAGGAGAGAGACGCAGAGATGGATGTTCCAATGGAACAATCCGACCCTCTGACGCCAACCTTCAAGACCCCCTTCCCTTTGGGGAGTGTGAGATCTGAAGGCTCCTTGTGCGATGACGACACAGGCTCTGTTACGTCAGCAGCCCTGTCCTTCGCAGCGGCCTCTCTGCGTTCGGACTTTCCCGAACTCATTGAGAGAGCCGCGAATCGACTTGAGATAGCGCTGCCCCCTGCTCCCCCCCCGTGGAGGTCGACATGATGGAGGGCGGCCCCTACTCTAGACCGAGAAAGGCAGCTGAGCCAATGGCTCCTGCTATGCCTTCTCTCGGAAAATATGTCGAGGGCTCGTGGGATACACCCCTGGTGGCGCGTTCGCCGGCCAGAGTGTACACCCCATTCACGAGAGTGGTTGGACGTGAGTGGGCTGCCAAGGGAATCCCTAGGCTCGAGAGCGCCATGGCGGTGTATCTAGTGCCGGGTTCGAGTCCCTGGGCGGCCTCCAAGAAAGCCACCTTGCCAGCACAAAAGGACAGACTCACAGCACAGCTGGCTGAGAAGTCCTTTATGCTGGGAGCCCAGGCTGTGTCAGCGGCTAACAACATTGCCCTCCTCGCGGCCTCCCTATCCCGTCTAACAACGGGTAGGTCTGAGTTGACCAGCGAGGAGATTGAAGAGGCGTCCAGGATTTCTGGCGCTATTCTTCATCTGACACAGGCGTCAGCGATATGCGCAGGCCGATCCATGGCCACCTCGGTGGTCATGGAACGTCACCTCTGGCTGTCAATGACGGCCATGAAGGAGACGGACAGAGCCTCGCTGCTAAACGCTCCCGTCTCTAGCGAGGGCCTCTTTGGGGTCGCCGTTAAGGAGGCGACGGAGCGTTTCGGCAAGCTAGACGAAGAGAGGAAGCACCTGGCTAAACACCTGCCATTGGCAGGCAAGTTTAGCAGGGCCTCAACTAACCCGTCAACCTCTAACGCCCCCAGTAGAAATACAGGGAGGCGACGGGCCAGGCGACAGGCGCCTACCACCGACAGCAGGCGAGCGGGCTCGGCCCCCCCAGCGACGACAGTGGTGGCGACGATTCCGCCGGCGAGAGAGGTCGTCACAAAACCGTCCTGGCAACACCAGAAGGTCAGCCAGAAACGACGGCGTCAATGACGGGACGAGGGGGAGAGGACGGATGACGGCTCGGCGCTGGACGCGACAGAGCCCACTGTTCCCCCCCACCCTATTGTTCAGGGCATGGAGGGAAATGTTTATTGTTGTTATGTGAATAAAGAGTTGGCTCCCACTGACATTGTCACAAAAGAGCCCTTTTTCCATGACACATTGCAGAGTACTACATGTCCGATGAATCTCTCCCACCATCCTGAGTGTAGCTCAACCCACCGAAGGTGCGTAGTTGAACACACACAGGAGAGGAAGGAGAAAAAGGTAGCAAGGCGTAGCCTTAGCTCACCTAATAAAGATATTTTACTACAGACTCCTAGGAGTTCTGTAGTAAAGGTCTCACATAGCAGGCAGCTGTCTCAGTCTAAGTATGACATGAAGACGCAGCCGCTAGCTGGGAATGACGCCTTGCTTCAGGCTAACGCCTCAGCCAGCGCAGTTCAGACCTGTGCGACGTTCACGGAGGGCCGAAATACTAGAGTTACAGGTGTAACCGATGTATGGGCGCCCCCGGTTAATTCAGAACGTAACAATACCCACTACTCTGAGTACAGCTCACCACACCTAGAGTGTGTAGTTGAGCAACCTCATGAGACCAGTGAAAAAGAGGTATTGTGGCGCCACCTTGTGGTACCAGTTAGAGACCACACTTTCCAGACTGTTGAGTACTGCAGTGGACGGATCTCATGGCAAGCAGCAGTCTCAGTCAGACAACGACATGATGACGCAATTGCTATCCGGGGAGGGCGCTCTGTCTCAGGTTAATACCTCAGTCAGTGCAGCTCAAAACCGTGCTACGTTCACGGAGGGCCGGAATACTAGAGTTACAGACGTAACTGACGTATCAAGGCCTCCGATTCTCTCAGAACGAGCTGATGTTTCCTCTCCCTTTCGAGGGGGGCCCGCCTTGGGCTATTCCACCAACCCAGTGTTGGGGAATAGCGGCGGCGAGGGCCATAGAGGAATACAGGTCCTTCCTACTGGATGCACCACAGCTTTGTGCGCGCCCGCTTTCTCTGCATTGCTGGCAGTGGCAACGAAGCTGTACCCTCTCACGCTGGCTAGAACAGACGTTGCAGAAGGTTATGCCCTCCAATTCCATCGAACCCCACCCCCGTTCAGGAGAGTGGTGGAGACGGTGACGAAAACGCCAGACAAAGTGGCCGCTCTGATGTCAGAGATTACGGAACTTTTGGCGAAGGAGGCGGTCACAGTAGTTCCCCGGGAGCAAAGGAACAAAGGGCTATATTCGCCTTATTTCCTAGTGCCCAAAAAGACGGGGGGAGTGAGGCCGATTTTGGATTTACGCACTCTCAACGAGAGCATAACCAAACGACCCTTCCGAATGCTGACGACAAAACGTCTACTGGAATGTGTCCAGAAAGGAGACTTTTGTACAAGCATAGACCTAAAGGACGCGTACTTCCATGTGCCGATACAATCGCGTCACAGGAAGTTTCTGCGGTTCGCCTTTCAAGGGGTGGCGTACGAGTTCACGAGGATGCCATTCGGGTACGCCCTGGCACCTCGAACGTTTTCCAAATGTGTGGAGGCGGCATTGGAACCGTTGCGTCGTCAAGGGATAAGGCTATTAGCCTACCTAGACGACCTGCTGGTTCTCGCCCCGTCAGCAGAGCTGGCGTTCACTCACACAACACAGACGGTGATTCATCTCACGCGTCTGGGGTTCGCTGTGAATTGGAAAAAGAGCGCACCCTGGCCCAGTCATCAGATTGTCTACCTGGGGCTACAGCTAGACAATGTAATGATGAGGGCTCGAATTTCGGACCCTCGAAGGGTAGCATTGTTGCTAGCCCTGAGGAAGTGTCGTCCGAATCGCACAGTGACGGCGCTGTCGATCATGTCACTTTTGGGTCTCATGTCGTCAGCCCACTCTGTGGTTCCGCTGGGACTCCTGCACATGCGCAGAATACAGCGATGGTTCGCCCAACTAAGACTAGACCCAGTGCGTCAACGTCATCGGTTGGTGGTGGTTCCTCTCTCGCTAAGAGCAGACCTGGACTATTGGAGGAATCCGAGCGTTCTCACGCACGGAGTCCCGATGGGCAAGGTGTCATCCTACATTCCAGTATTTACAGATGCTTCTCTGACTGGATGGGGAGGGACATGTCAGACTCAAGCGATAGGAGGTGTGTGGCCTCAATCAGGTCGTCACATAAACCTCTTGGAGTTGGAAACGGTTCGACTGGTTCTGACCCACTTCGCGCCTACCCTTCGGGGTCGCGATGTGCTGGTCTGGTCAGACAACCGGACCACAGTGGCTCACATAAATCGCCAGGGAGGAGTCAGGTCTCCTGTTCTCCACCGGGCGGCAGAGGAATTGTGGCTGTGGGCTCACAAGCACCTTCGCTCGTTGAGAGCAGCACACATTCCGGGCTACTTGAACGTAGGAGCAGACCTCATGTCAAGAGGGGGTCCTCGAGACGACGAGTGGTGTCTGCATCCGGACATTGTTCTCCAAATTTGGGAACAGTTCGGGAGAGCCGAGGTGGATCTATTTGCGTCACGCGTGAACGCGCAATGTGCCCTATGGTTCTCTCTGAGGGAACAGGACGAACCACCACTGGGAAGAGACGCATTCGCGCACTACCCGTGGCCGAAAGTTCTCCTGTATGCATTCCCTCCGCTGTCTTGCATTCTCCCACTGCTAGCCAGGGTGAGGTCAGAGGGGCTGTCAGTGATACTGATAGCACCCGATCGCCCGGGGGCTCCGTGGTTTGCGTTGATGAGTCAGATGTTGATTGCGCCACCTTGGCCAATTCCACATCGACAGGACGCGTTGACCCAGGCGGGAGGCTCGATAGGGCAGTGGCCCATAATCGGCCAACCACTGAAGGCTTGGTTCCTGAATGGGACAGGTTGAGGCGCCGTGGGTTATCTGATGCAGTGATCAGAACCATACAAGGTGCACGAGCCGGTTCCACTTCTAGGATGTATACCAGCAGATGGAACGTTTTTTCACGATGGTGTGACACACAAGGTGTGGACCCCATGAACTGTCAGGTTGAGAGTGTGCTCTCTTTTCTGCAGTTTATGTTTGATAAGCAGAAATCGCCCTCCACCATTAGAGTGTTTGCAGCGGCAATTTCAGCTGGTCATGAGGGGTTTGGCGGAACGAACGTGTTCAGCCACCCTTTAGTGAAACGTTTCTTATTGGGAACGCGGCGGCTTAGGCCAATGCCTAGAGCCACGCTGCCCCAGTGGGATTTGGCTTTGGTACTCGAAGCGCTATGTAAGTCGCCGTTCGAGCCATTGAATCAAATACCCCTCAAGATGCTGTCTATCAAGACGGCACTGTTGCTCGCCTTGACTACCGCTAAGCGTGTCAGTGATTTGTGTGCCCTGTCGACGAGACCCGACTGCCTTGCCATTAATGGCGATCTGAGCAGAGCGGTGTTACGTCCTAACCCGGCGTTTGTGCCGAAGGTTATTAGCAGTGCATATAGATCACAGACCGTGGAGTTGTGGGCTTTTTCTCCCCCTCCTCATGGGGAGAGGAGTGAGGAAAAGCGTCATTGTCTGTGCCCAGTGCGCGCTTTGGCGTGTTACGTTGAGCGCACAGCAGCGATTAGGTCATCGCCTCAGCTGTTTGTGTGTCACGGTGCGGCTGCATTAGGTAGACCACTTTCAAAACAGCGATTGTCTCATTGGCTTTGTGAAGGTATTGAGACAGCTTACGAGGCAGCGGGGCGACAACTGCCTCAGGGTATCAGAGTTCACTCCACTCGTGGAGTAGCAGCTTCTACTGCCCTCTTCAGAGGAACAGGGGTAGAGGATATTTGTAGAGCAGCGTCATGGTCGACACCGTCTCCATTTATCAGTTTCTATCTCTTAGATATGTCTTCTAACTCTTTGGCTCGATCTGTACTCAGCGTGGCTGAAGGGAGATCTTGAGCAAGGAAGAGAGAAGAAGCAGGACTGTGGACATGGGTGTCCATCAGGTCCGCTTTGGTTAGGAAGACGTATTCTTGACAGATATGTTTTCTAACTCTTTGGCTCGGTCTGTACTCAGCAAAGCTGAAAGGAGATTTTGAGCCAGGAAGAGAGGATAAAGCAGGACTATGGATAGGTTCCCATCAGGTCCGCTTTGGTTAGGAAAACATGTTTTTTGATAGATAGGCTTTCTATCTCTCTGGCTCGATTGTACTCAGCATAGCTGAAGGGGAATCTTGAGCTAGAAGAGAGAAAAGCAGGACGATGGACACAGGTTTCTATCAAGTCCGCTTTGGATGGAAAGCATATCTTGTGGCATGACTCTTGACTGACAGGTTCAGTACAGTAGAGGCATGTATTGAATTGACAGAATGTGAGGTCATGTCGTGTATTGAGATTATGACGTTGTTAAATGTTTTTAAGTGGATCTGAAAGAATGTTGATTTTAGTATCAAGAGGGAATGTTTTAGTGTAACGCCACATACAACAGACAGGAAGTGTGTTGCAGACAGGGGATTGGACAGTAGAGGGAGCCACCCACATCTTAGGAGTTTATATATACTGGGGGAAAAACGAAGAAGGTTCAGAAAGCATTGAGATTCATTTGGGACTGCTTCTCCAGACTCCGCGGGTCTGTAACTTATGCTGTAACCTCGTGATATTAATAAAAGCCTCTAAAACACGGTGCAGCTTAAGCAGACTCCTTGATTGACGGCAACAACTCCAAACAACAGACACTACAGTCATCTATCTGATTGTTCAGTTTAGTATGACTTATATTTTGTTCCTGCCTACTAATCTCTGGGATTCCATTGAGTGAGTGAGGCGGTCTACTGTGCACATAATGTAGAGTGACACTTGGTGTCATTCCATTAGTGGTCGGTAGTGTTTTCACAGGATATTGAGGCACATCTATCTGCTAGTACAGATTAGTGTAGCTTCTATTCTGGTGATCTGCCCACTAGTCATTGGCATTGCCATTGAACTAGGTGGGGCGGGTCTTTAACCGATGACGCGGTATATTGTGACGCCCATAGGGGTTTTTAGTTGCAGTACTGCGGGAATTGGTTGCGGCCATTGCTAGGCTTGACCTTTTCATTTTTTAATGGGAAGTGTTAGGCTCGGCAGGGAGTACATTTTGGAGCGCTACGCTCCGCCTTAAACCACTAGGAGCAGAGCTCCCCTATGGGGCGGAGCTCCACGATATAGAACGATTAGTTACCGGAGTGTAACTCCAGTTCTATGAGTGGAGCGGAGCCCCATAGGACTTAAGGCCCTGCCGACCCTCTCTAGTCTCGCTGAAGATAATATCTCGGGAGGCTGATTGAGGGGAGGCATCCCCTCTTATAGGGACACCTGTGCTCCCATTGGCTGCAGGTGTGTGCATAAATTTGTTTCAGGCTGCTGCTGCCGTAGGGCAGAGGGTAAACCACTAGGAGCAGAGCTCCCCTATGGGGCGGAGCTCCACTCATAGAACTGGAGTTACACTCCGGTAACTAATCGATACTTGTTATTGTTAAGTGTGTTGGTATTGCAGCATTGATACTTGTTGTTGTTGTTAAGTGTGTTGGTATTGCAGCATAGATACATGTTGTTGTTAAGTGTGTTGGTATTGCAGCATAGATACTTGTTATTGTTGTTAAGTGTGTTGGTATTGCAGCATAGATACTCGTTGTTGTTGTTGTTAAGTGTGTTGGTATTGCAGCATAGATACTCGTTGTTGTTGTTGTTAAGTGTGTTGGTATTGCAGCATAGATACTCGTTGTTGTTGTTGTTAAGTGTGTTGGTATTGCAGCATAGATACTCGTTGTTGTTTTTGTTAAGTGTGTTGGTGTCCTTGACCTCTGTGTACATAACGCCTCAGTAAAGTGTGACAGGATGAAATTTCAGAAGGTCCGTAGGAGACCCGAGTCCTGCCACGCATACCACCCTCAGGTCAGCACCCCATATTGGTCCACTGCCTCCCCTTATTGGTCCAGTGACACCTCTCTGAACCAATCACTTCAAGTGGATGGATTGACATCAGAAGAGAACATCTGCTGTACTATTCACAAAGCTCCCTTAATATTTTGGGAAAAACAAAACATCAAACTGAGTATTTTCTATCCTAAAAATCAAAAATATGAACTTTCTAGCCTTATGTAGTGTGTTCATTATACCACAGGTTGTAACTGTTATGTGTTGTTAATGATTGATTACAGGAAAACGCCAAGGAGTGTGGAGGTGCATCACAGATCTACCCGTCTGTCTCTCTCTTCCTCACCTGTCTCACTGCCTCCTTCGCCTGTCTCAAGGCCTCCACGCTGGTCTTCCGATGACAGACAGACAGCTACCTAGGCGAAACCCTGACCCCCTCTGAATCGGAATCTCCCTGGAGGATTCCAGAATGCCTGAACATAGCATGCCTGCTACTGCTTGCGTTATCTTTATCAATCAATATGACTATATGACTTAAGTTATGATATTGATCATTTGGGTTGTTGGACTGAAAGGAATATGGCAGCTGAACAGAGAGCTGTTGATTGACTCCATGCTTGATGACTTTACAATCACAGAGAGCTGATGACTTCAGATGCTTGATGACTTTCAGTCACAACCGCCAAAGTTGTGCTTATTTGGACAACAGTTCTAGAACCATGAAAGGGCTTTTAGATGTTTTATTCTTCTTCAGTGTCTTATAAGAGAACATTATAGTGTTTCTATGCAAAAGGAAACATGCTTTCTTTGACCGTGGAAAGATCCAGTATCTCCTATACGTATTCCAAAGGACTTGACTTTGCAATAGGACCATGGAAAGACTATCAGCCTGTGGACGATGTGTTTTATAAAAGGCTTTAATCAAATAATACTCTGGATCCATGCATGTGTATGTCTGTTTACCTTAAGCCATGAAATGGAGGAAGAACCTTGGATAAGACATAGGCGCCTTTGAACAGTGATACAATTCAGATAGTGGAATCAGTGACCTCTGCTGGTCGAAATATGACATTGCAGGATGTTGATGAATCAAGTGGAGACTGACTGGCTGGCTGCTGAAGGATGGATGAACGAACACAATGGAATCAACTTCCACATTGTTCTCTTCATAACTTATCACTCTTTGGTCTACAAACACATCAAGTATCTACTCTTAAATGTGGGCTGGGTTCTCACTTTTGGAAATGGATGGACACTGTTTCAGGAATAACCTTCAAGTCTCCCGAGTGGCGCAGTGGTCTAAGGCACTGCATCGCAGTGCTAGCTGTGCCACTAGAGATCCTGGTTCGAATCCAGGCTCTGTCGTAGCTGGCCGCGACCGGGAGACCCATGGGGCGGCGTGCAATTGGCCCAGCGTCGTCCAGGGTAGGGGAGGGAATGGCCGGCAGGGATGTAGCATGGCGTTTGCAACGCCAGGGTTGTGGGTTTGATTCCCACAGGGGGTTTGAAAAAAATATATATAATAATGTATGCACTAACTGTAAGTCGCTCTGGATAAAAGCGTCTGCTAAATGACTAAAAATGTAAAAAAATGTAAAAAAGTCACATATCTTAGATGCAATCTGAGACTTACTGAACAAGTTGGCTTAATTGTAAAACAAGAACCATTACTGACCACCTACTTCTGTCTTGGACTACTAGGTGAAACAGCCATTTTGTTTCGAAGGAACAACATTACAATGTGTTGGACTACTAGGTGAAACAGCCATTCTGTTTAGAAGGAGCAACATTACAATGTGTTGGACTACTAGGTGAAACAGCCATTCTGTTTAGAAGGAGCAACATTACAATGTGTTGGACTACTAGGTGAAACAGCCATTTTGTTTAGAAGGAGCAACATTACAATGTGTTGGACTACTAGGTGAAACAGCCATTCTGTTTAGAAGGAGCAACATTACAATGTGTTAGATATCAGGATCTCCAAGGTGTCTTTCATCTGAGCTTTACTGTATGACTCCAAAGGCTTTTATGATGGTTTATAGTTTTTAGCTAAATTCATGCATTCAATTATGTTTTTTTTTTCCTTCTGAAAGGAATGTTGTCCAGGGCCTCCACTCCCACCCTCTTGTTGCCCCTGCCGCTTCTCTCTTCCTGGTCGTACATGGGGCACATGTAGGCGGTGCGCCTCAGGGTGCAAATGTCCACCTCGTCCTCGTCGTCCCACGGCTGGTAGGGCCGCTGGGAGGGAACGGCCGACTTGACCAGACGGGGCCTCATCATCGCCATCTCTAGGTCACGGGGGATATGCCTCAGGCCCGGGCTAGACCTCTGGACTCTGACTCCTTTCATTTACATTACATTAGGTTAGATTCATTCATAAATAATTCATTTATGAATGGTTATTTATCATCTTCCTGGTTGTACATCAGCTAAAAACATACATTATACAATATTGACAATACATTCAATAGGAAAAATGTGTCATTGCACAAGGAGAAGTGCTAACCTTTCTTGCCCTTCTTCTTGGTGCTCTCATCCCAGGTGTTGGCACTGACCAGGGACATGTTGCCCTGGCCCAGGGAGGGAAGCAGTTTGGGCCGGGGGGCCACCGGGGGTTTGGGGACCATCTTTGGAGGAGGAGCATCCCTCTGGGCTCTCCTGGCCAGCAGGGGTCCTGTCCGGACGAAGGCCTCAGGCCTGGTGATGTCCCTGGGGGGGCTGGTTGTACTTCTGGCAGCCTCCTCTGGCTGGGCAGCCTCCGGCATGGAGAGAAAAAAACACATTGAAAAATGACTGTGTTGTTCTTGGGTACTGACTCATAAAAGTAAGAATGAACAGATTGGATATCATCATCAGTGGAGGAAAAATAAGAATGCCCCACATTGCCCTCCTCAGAACGGAGGCTTTCTAGTTTTCCTGAGACCTGCCAGTCTGTCCACATCCAGGGCTCTGTCGCTGCCCAGCCTCACTACAGTCAAAGCTCATGTGGCCCGGAGAAAAGCACTTGAAGCACAGCTGGTGCATCTGACAGTGAGCTTTGGTCCAGTGATTAGTGCTTCCACAGACAGCACACTCACGCTGATGTTTGTGGAACTGTTTACGGGGCCCTCTGTTTCACAGACTGAGTATTGCTGACCAGAGCATTCTCTAACAAAAGTCAAAACTTTCATTAATGTCACCACCCTCAGATACAGATGGTGCCCTGGTCTGGTTCACGGCCACATTGAGAAAAATATGAAACATTAGGTCTTTTCACAGGACCCACTCCCTCCTGAGGGCAGTCAAAAACGGCAGCCACCTGCTGTGAAAGTTGTGTTCTACATGCTTTACCTTCCCTTAACAGTTCATCCAACCGATCCTGTACCTCACTGGCTGTCCAGTCACGAATGGGTTTGCTCTTGAACACTTGGGCCAACTCTTTTATCAGGACAGTTGCGTACAAACATGACTGCCAAACTCTGAGCACTGATTGGGTAAGGTCCTGCCCTCACTCACAAGGTACTGTTCGGCTGCCTCTGCAGCTTTGTTAAGCCTAATCCAGAAATCTATTGGACCCTCATTAGCATATGGTTTGATTGAATAGAAATCAGCTAATGGCATACCTGAGCAGACAGTATCCCCAAAGTGTTGCTTGAAAACACTGAACACCGCCTTAACATCTGTGACAACAAGGTTGTTACGCTTCCAGACTTTGGTCACATCCCGTGCCCTCCCCATGAGCCTAGACATCACCTCCCCAACATTCCCAGACCCAGTGTAACCCCTCTTCTCTAGGTAGACTTCCATTAACTCCTCCTACTCCAGGACAGAGTACTTATCTGAGCCATCACCCCTAAAAAGAGGTGGAGCACTAACATCTGACTTCACAACCAGATTCAGCTTGGACGCATCAATAAAGGTTGACCCACACTGCTCAGGCAGGGGAAACTGCTGGGGTTGGTGAGGGGGACGGGCAGGAGAAAGACTTGAAACCCCAGGCTGCAGTAAACTCGCTCTGATTGGTTCAGAGATAGGAGAATCTATCTGCTTAATAAGGTCACTAAGCTGACTCGGAGGCGTCCCATTATCACCAAGTACTGTGGATGATGGTACATCAAAAGACAGAGGTGGGATACCCTGGTCAGGTGGAACAAACAGCCTACCCCTCCCAGTGCTTGCAAACTCAGGACTAGCAAACGCTCTACTCCCAGGTGTACAATTGGTGTAAATGGAAGGACACCCCTCCCTCTACCCACACTAAAATCCCCAGCATTACACGTCTTATGGATTTGAGAATATTCCATGGCTCAACAGAGCACTAAAATACAATGTAATTTAGTGCATTCAAATACCCCAAAAAATAAATGCAATAAACAAATTCATCCAAAACATACAAATAAGCACGAATACCTGTATCTAATGAATATGCTACATTCACTTTCACTGTTTACAGTATATATTCACTTACAGTAAACCATCAACAAATTCACATGCGCAGGTCGTGCACCTCATCCACATGCACAGCTCCGGCGGTCGGCTTGAGCTGACCAGTCGGCAGGTCACGTAATTAGGACACTGCCACAACTGGAATTCTGATGGTTGGATAATTTTTATTCGACCTGCACACGAAGAGACAACACACAATATGTTAGCTCTTGGTGCAGCCACAGCTCTCGGGCACCTTGCTAGTTGAAGGTCAGACAAAAGAGAACAGGTGCTGCATGCACACATTCAGTGCCTAACACCACACTATACAATACAAGTAAAATGATATACAACATAATTCTGACAAAATAAAAGACATACCTGCACACGAAGAGACAACACACAATAGTTTAGCCCTTGGTGCAGCCACAGCTCTCGGGCACCTGCGTGAGCACATAGAAACTCACTCAAACACTGCCCCAAATACTCCCGAGTTACAATAGGTACCCTAATTAGCGAGCTCGGTGAAAGTTGTTAACATACATCTTTATATTGTCCACATTGTAACAAAACCTGTAGTTGCGTAACAGCACTTTGTGTAACTTTACCACAGTTTTATATTGACAACATACGTTGCTAGTTGAAGGTCAGGCAAAAGAGAACAATAAGAGGTTACATAAATACAGATAACCCGCGATGGACCAAACCAAAATATACACAACTTTTACAATTAGGTGTATTTACAATATAGATACATAAAAATGTTTGTACACCAAAAAATAACATTAGCTATGGAGCTGTAATTAAATAAAGAAACCACATTGAATTATTATTATTATTAACTTATTAACATCCCCTCTTGACCTGGCCTACTTGAACTGTCCTTGTGTGCAATTTGGTGCATAATCTAGGGGAAACATCACACTACTACACGTATAATTCAAGTCATACCTTTATTGTCATTCATGCTCTTGTTTTTAACCGAGTAGTTTTGCAAAAGTGTAACCTGCGTCAATTCTAGGAAATATTGGAATAACGTGCTTAAGAGGACACCTGACACGCACAACAGGATAACACAACAACCACATTTTCAATTGACAATCATTGATTTAAATGGATGTGGTCAATATATTTGTATAGGCATATATACTCATTTAATTTAACTTGTAAGGCAAGGTTGGATTAGTAGGTCTATGCAACATGCACCTGGATAACCGCGTCATGAATCGGAACGGGCTCCAACTTCCTCATATACACATTATGACAAAATAAAGATCTTAATCTTTCACGAAATAAAGACATAAAAGAAAGCAGGTTCTAGAAACTCAATGTCTCCATGGCAATAGAATGTAAACATGTATATTGCGCCAAACATATCCAAATATCGCCTACAACTCAATTCTCAGCGCAGCATATTGGACGACTCCACAGGCATTGATCATTCGCGACTTTAAGTCATTCCTGTTATCTCTAGAGCATCCCGTATATTTATAGCGCTGCATTTCGTCCCCCTCTGACCATGGATAGGGTTGGGAGCATTCCTGAGTTCACTTATGGTCCCACTAAGGTAATCTTAGGAGATATTCCTTTTGGCATACTGTAAATGCCTGTGCATAATGTACCTAATAAAGCATAATTATTTTAATTATCTTCAAAGGAATTCTGTAGAAGCAGCCTTTATTTTCAGACTCTGCAGGCCTGCTGGGAGGAAGCATATTACAATAAACAGGTAAGATTCATCCCACAAAAACAGTAACCACAGAAAAAAAGAGATAGATTTAATCCCAAAACAAGAGTTCTATTTCAAGACAGTTTAGAGAAGATGGTCATAAGAGTTCTTAATATCACTTGCAAATTGTGAGCAGTTGTGAAATGTTGCGAGAGGCCCTTCTGAAAGCACATTATATGGTCTTTAGTGGCACGGTCTCACACCTTACCTCATCTTGCAGAAGAAGCTCATGGTCCACTATCTGCTGCTCCAGAGTCGAGGCCAGGTCTCGCCCCATGTCACCACGGAGCACATGAGCGACTGGCTGGTGTCTCAGGGCAAAAAATCCCTTAGGGAGAGGTGAGTACCACGTCAGCTCTCACCTTCACTGCCATTCTCTGTCACCAGCAGCACTCCAGGAGGTGTGGGTAAAATAAACAACAGATAAATAGGAAGCCAGGAAAGTTGAAATGCTTTGTGTTTTATTTGAAGGGTGTGGAAGGAAACCCTGGAGGAGGGGAACGAACTCGCTCGGCTGGTAAGAGAATGAGAGTTAGAGACTTAGACTATCAGTCAGTGAGCTCTTTTCTAGCCTTTCAACAACTAGTTAGTACAGCAGAATATATCTGTTGTGAAATTACACTAATGGGACTTCCTGTTTCCTACGGCAGACCTGGGAAGTAAACACCTGCCTAAAAATGATTGACATGGAGCACGAGGCTGTCTGCAAGCTCCGCCGCTCTATGCACCCCACCTCTCCAGCTGGCGCTGACATGTGAGTTCCATGTACTGCCCTGCATACGGCTTGCTCCATTCATCTACACATCTGGAGCTATGCAGAAAAAAACTAGGGCAGTGTTTTCTGTGTGAACATTGCACATCTTTTAGCTTTCTCTGCTGCTTTTTGTTGATTTCAGCGACCCCAAGGTCCACATCATCGTGGAGAGAGCTGTGAGGAGCATTCAGGACAAGCTGTCCAATAAGCCCTGTAGCAACCTGCTCAGCCCATCCCAGGTGGTGGTGGAGCTGGTGCCCAGGATCCTCCTGGCCCTGTGGCTTCAGCCAGAGGAAGGCCATTCAGATCACCCCATCCTCCTAAGCGGGATGGCTGTGAGTATGGTGGTGGCCGTAGGGGAGAAGCTCTCCAGCATGTTGAAGGCCTCTTCTCCTCACACCCCTTTCTCCCGGGCTGCTGCTTTTGACTCTGTGAGGTCGATCCTCGGGAGAATCAGCCAGTCCTTCTCCCTGGATGACCTCACAACCCCTTTTTTTATGAGCTCTGTCTGTGCCTTTGTGGCGGACGAGGTGAAAAGCTACTTCCAGCCTACTGCAGACACCCTGCCAGTTCCCCCTGTCCTAGTGGTGGCCGTCTCTGCCACACTACCAGCTGACATCCAAGCAGGTGAGTAGCACTCATAGAGAGCACTCTGACAGATGCCTTTTGTCATGACATCCTGGTGCCTTGTAGTAGTAAAGCCAATCAGGATTTTAATTGTCACCCCAAACACAGATGCAGACCAGGCTTCTTCCCACCTGGAGGTTGTGGAAATCCCCCATAACACAGAGGCAGACCCAGCTTCTTCCCACCCATTGGTTGTGGACATCACCCCTAACACAGAGTCAGACCCTGCTTCTTCCAACCTGGAGGTTGTGGACATCACCCATAACACAGAGGCAGACCCGGCTTCTTCTCAGCTGGAGGTTGTGGACATCACCCCTAACAAAGAGGCACACCTGGCTTCTTCCCACCTGGAGCTTGTGGACATCACCCCTAACACAGAGTTAGACCCGGCTTCTTCCTATCAGGAGGTTGTGGAAACCACCCCTAACTCAGAGGCAGACCCGGCTTCTTCTCACCTGGAGGTTGTGGACATCACCCCTAACAAAGAGGCACACCTTGCTTCTTCCCAACTGGAGGTTGTGGACATCACTCCTAACAAAGAGGCACACCTGGCTTCTTCCCACCAGGAGCTTGTGGACATCACCCCTAACACAGAGGCAGACCCATCTTCTTCCCACCAGGAGGTTGTGGAAATCATCCCTAACACAGAGGCAGACCTGACTGCTTTCCACTTGGAGCTTGTGGACATCACCCCTAACAGAGAGGCTAAGAAGGCTTCTACCCACCTGAAGTTTGTGGTCATCACCCCTAACACAGAGATAGACCCGGCTTCTTCCTATCAGGAGGTTGTGGAAACCACCCCTAACACAGAGTTAGACCCGGCTTCTTCCCACCTGGAGCTTGTGGACATCACCCCAAACACAGAGGCAGATCCTGCTTCTTCCCACCTGGAGTTTGTTGACATCACCCCTAACACAGATGCAGACCCGGCTTCTTCCCACCTAGAGGTTGTGGACATCACCCCAAACACAGAGGCAGATCCTGCTTCTTCCCACCTGGATCTTGTGGACATCACCCCTAACACAGAGGCAGACCCGGCTTCTTTCCACCTAGTTGTTGTGGACATAACCTTTAACACAGAGGCAGACCCGGCTTATTCCCAGCTGGAGGTTGTGGAAATCACCCCTAACATAGAGGCAGACCCGGCTTCTTCCCACCTGAAGGTTGTGGACATCACCCCTAACACAGAGGCAGATCCGGCTTGTTCTCAGCTGGAGGTTTTGGACCTCACCCCTAACACAGAGGTAGACCCGGCTTCTTCACACCTGGAGGTTGTGGAAATCACCCCTAAAAAAGAGGCAGAACCTGTCTCTTCCCACTTGGAGATTGTGTTCGTCACACATAACACAGAGGCAGAACCCGTCTCTTCCCACTTGGAAGTTGTGGACATCACCCCTTACACAGAGGCAGACCCGGCTTGTTCTCAGCTGGAGGTTTTGGACCTCACCCCTAACACAGAGGCAGACCCTGCTTCTTCACTCTTGGAGGTTGTGGACGTCACACCTGAAGAAAAGCCTCTCATGGTGGCCGTCTACGCCACTCTGCCATCTGACATCCAAGCAGGTGAGTAAGACTTATAGAAAGCACTCTGACAGGTGCCGTTCATCATGATAACATGTAAAGTGTTGGTCCCATGTTTCATGAGCTGAAATAAAAGATCCCATTCAACTGGCCAGTGTTTAGAACCTACGGTTTGCATTTATTTACATTCTGCCCCGCTTTTGTCCCTTTCCAGAGGATGTTGCTGTGGTCACCATGGACGTCACCCCACACGTCACCAAGGACGTGACCCTGGATGTTCCATGCAGGGCGAGGAAAGGGGCAGTCCGGCGTTTTTTTTGCAGGCTTTGGAGGGCAGTGTGCTGCTGTGCTTGCCACAAGGAAGAGGAGGAACAATATTAATTATTCATTAGACCAGAAACAGGATTGAACCATAGACCATTAAATTCTTTGCATTATAGTTGCCTTCAATTCTGATTTTCTTCTGTTTAATTCTTAATTAATTTCAGAACATTTCTCTAAACTTTGTGGAGTAGGTTGTATAAATAAGTGGGAAACATCCCAGTCCCAATTTTAATGCTTTTAATGATTTACTTATAACATTTTTTTTAGATGTATTATTTGACAAAAAAGTGGAGGGCGCTCAACCAACGTTGAGTCGAGGTGCAACCAAAAACCTTAATCATAATATAAAAGGAAAAGCGCAACTCTTTCTCACTATTAAAAATGCATTGTTTTATTCAAGCAAGGTTAAAAGATTAACGTTTCGTCCTAGTCTATGACGATATGCAAGTTGTGTTTGCCCAGTTAAAGGGGGACTCAGACTCACCCTGGTTCTTGAGGGTTGCAGACACTGAATAATTATCATTTGAAATAAATGGCACTTTTCAAGTCTTGACTAAATATCTTTAATGAATATGAATTAAACATTTTATTTCATTTTTTTATTTAACCTTTATTTAACCAGGTAGGCCAGTTTAGAACAAGTTCTCATTTACAACTGCGACCTGGCCAAGATAAAGCAAAGTAGTGCGATAAAAACAACAACAACACAGAGTTACACATGAGATAAACAAAACATACAGTCAATAACACAATAGAAAATCTATATACAGTGTTTGCAAATGTAATAAGTTATGGAGGTAAGGCAATAAATAGGCCATAGTGCAAAATAATTACAATTTAGTATTAACACTGGAGTGATAGATGTGCAGAAGATGATGTACAAATAGAGATACTGCGGTGCAAATGAGCAAAATAAATAACAATATGGGGATGAGGTAGTTGGGTGGGCTAATTACAGATGGGCTGTGTACAGGTGCAGTGATCGGTAAGCTGCTCTGACAACTGATGCTTAAAGTTAGTGAGGGAGATAAGAGTCTACAGCTTCAAAGATTTTTGCTGTTCGTTCCAGTCATTAGCAGCAGAGAACTGGAAGGAATGGTGGCCAAAGGAGGTGTGATATACCTGCTGGAGCGCATACCATGGGTGGGTGTTGCTATGGTGACCAATGACTTAAGATAAGGCAGGGATTTGCCTAGCAGAGATTTATAGATGACCTGGAGCCAGTGGGATTGGCGACGAATATGTAGTGAGGGCCAACCAACGAAAGCCTACAGGTCACAATGGTGGGTAGTATATGGGGCTTTGGTGACAAAACAGATGGCACTGTGATAGGCTACATCCAATTTGCTGAGTAGAGTGTTGGAGGCTATTTTGTAAATGACATCGCTGAAGTCAAGGATCGGTAGGATAGTCAGTTTTACGAGGGCATGTTTGCCAGCATGAGTGAAGGAGGCTTTGTTGTGAAATAAGAAGCCGATTCTAGATTTAACTTTGGATTGGAGATGCTTAATGTGAGTCTGGAAGGAGAGTCTACGGTCTAACCAGACACCTAGGTATTTGTAGTTGTCCACATATTCTAAGTCAGACCCGCCGAGAGTAGTGATTCTAGTTGGGCGGGCAGGTGCAAGCAGCGTTCGATTGAAGAGCAAGCATTTCGTTTTACTAGCGTTTAAGAGCAGTTGGAGGCTACGCAAGGAGTGTTGTATGGCATTGAAGGTCGTTTGGAGGTTTGTTAACACAGTGTCCAATGAAGGGCCAGATGTATACAAAATGGTGTCGTCTGCGTAGTTGTGGATCTGAGAGTCACCAGAAGCAAGAGCGACATCATTGATATACACAGAGAACAGAGTCGGCCAATAATTGAACCCTGTGGCACCCCCATAGAGACTGCCAGAGGTCCAGACAACAGGCCCTCCGATTTGACACATTGAACTCTATCTGAGAAGTAGTTGTTGAACCAGGCGAGGCAGTCATGTGAGAAACCAAGGCTATTTAGTCTGCCAATAAGAATGCGGTGATTGACAGAGACGAAAGCCTTGGCCAGGTCGATGAAGAAGGCTGCACAGTACTTTTGTTTTTATCGATCGGGGTTATAATGTCGTTTACGACCTTGAGCGTGGCTGAGGTGCACCCATGACCAGCTCGGAAACCAGATTGCATAGCGGAGAAGGTACGGTGGGATTCGAAATGGTCGGTGATCTGTTTGTTTACTTGGTTTTCAAATACTTTCGAAAGGCAGGGCAGGATGGATATAGGTCTGTAAGAGTTTGGATCTAGAGTGTCACCCCCTTTGAAGAGGGGGATGACAGCGGCAGCTTTCCAATCTCTAGGGATCTCAGATGATACGAAAGAGACGTTGAACAGGCTAGTAACAGGGGTTGCTACAATTTCGGCGGCTAATTTTAGAAAGAAAGGGTCCAGATTGTCTAGCCCAGCTGATTTGTAGGGGTCCAGATTTTGCAGCTCTTTCAGAACATCAGCTATCTGAATTTGGGTGAAGGAAAAGCGGGGGCATGGGCAAGTTGCAGCGGAGGGTGCAAAGCTGGTGGCCGGTGTAAGGGTAGCCAGGTGGAAAGCATTGCCAGCCGTAGCAAAATGCTTATTGAAATTCTCGATTATCGTAGATTTATCGGTGGTGACAGTGTTTCCTAGCCTCAGTGCAGTGGGTAGCTGGGAGGAGGTGCTCTTATTCTCCATGGACTTTACAGTGTCCCAAAACTTTTTGGAGTTAGTGCTACATGATGCAAATGTCTGTTTGCTTTCCTAACTGATTGTGTATATTTGATCCTGACTTCCCTGAAAAGTTGCATATCGCGGGGGCTATTTGATGCTAATGCAGTACGCCACAGGATGTTTTTGTGCTGGTCAAGGGCAGTCAAGTCTGGGGTGAACCAGGGGCTATATCTGTTCTTAGTTCGGAATTTTTTGAATGGGGCATGCTTATTTAAGATGGAGAGGAAAGCACTTTTAAAGAACAACCAGGCGTCCTCTACTGACGGAATGAGGTCAACTACAATTGACTTGAGGATCAGAGCAGGAAGGCTGACTGGCTAGCCCTGAAGGCCCTCTGCCTCTACCTCTGTGTGGTTCATCTCAGCCAAGAGGTTGTATGGGTTGTCTGTCTCTCTCTGGGTGTGAATCACTATCACTATGACCTCTCGCTCCGCCCACCCGTTGGCCTGATCACAGGAGCAGGGGTGATGGCATCCAGGGTAACCTCTTCCTCTCCTGTATCTAACGCATCTTTTTGGCTGTGAGTTCGACTGAGGTCACTCGTTCTCTCTCCCAGGGTGTTGGATAGTTTCTCCTCCTCTGTGTCTTGTGTATTTTCTACATTGTAGAATAATAGTGAAGGCATCAAAACTATTAAATAACACATATGGCATCATGTAGTAACCAAAAACATGTTACACATATCAAAATATATTTGAGATTCGAGATTCTTCAAAGTAGCCACCCTTTGCCTTGATCACAGCTTTGTACATACAGAATAATACGAAATGTTCTGAGACCAGGTTGTGCTTTCACCTCCCCCAGTAAGAGGGGAATAAGGCAACCTCAGAGTTACAGTGAGGGAAAAAAGTATTTGATCCCCTGCTGATTTTGTACGTTTGCCCACTGACAAAGAAATGATCAGTGTATCATTTTAATTGTAAGTTTATTTGAACAGTGAGAGACAGAATAACAACAACAAAATCCAGAAAAACGCATGTCAATAATTGTATAAATTGATTTGCATTTTAATGAGGGAAATAAGTATTTGACCCACTCTCAATCAGAAAGATTTCTGGCTCCCAGGTGTCTTTTATACAGGTAACGAGCTGAGTTTAGGAGCACACTCTTAAAGGGAGTGCTCCTAATCTCAGCTTGTTACCTGTATAAAAGACACCTGTCCACAGAAGCAATCAGTCAATCAGATTCCAAACTCTCCACCATGGCCAAGACCAAAAAGCTCTCCAAGGATGTCAGGGACAAGATTGTAGACCTACACAAGGCTGGAATGGGCTACAAGACCATCGCCAAGCAGCTTGGTGAGAAGGTGACAACAGTTGGTGCGATTATTTGCAAATGGAAGAAACACAAAAGAACTGTCAATCTCCCTCGGCCTGGGGCTCCATGCAAGATCTCACCTCATGGAGTTGCAATGATCATGAGAACGGTGAGGAATCAGCCCAGAACTACACGGGAGGATCTTGTCAATGATCTCAAGACACCTGGGACCATAGACACCAAGAAAACAATTGGTAACACACTACGCCGTGAAGGACTGAAATCCTGCAGCGCCCGCAAGGTCCCCCTGCTCAAGAAAGCACATATACAGGCCTGTCTGAAGTTTGCCAATGAACATCTGAACGATTCAGAGGAGAACTGGGTGAAAGTGTTGTGGTCAGATGAGACCAAAATCAAGCTCTTTGGCATCAACTCAACTCGCCGTGTTTGGAGGACGAGGAATGCTGCCTATGACCCCAAGAACACCATCCCCACCGTCAAACATGGAGGTGTAAACATTATGCTTTGGGGCTGTTTTTCTGCTAAGGGGACAGGACAACCTCACCGCATCAAAGGGACAATGGACGGGGCCATGTACCGTCAAATCTTGGGTGAGAACCTCCTTCCCTCAGCCAGGGCATTGAAAATGGGTCATGGATGGGTATTCCAGCATGACAATGACCCAAAACACACGGCCAAGGCAACAAAGGAGTGGCTCAAGAAGAAGCACATTAAGGTCCTGTCGAGTTGCCAAAAGTCAGCCTCAAAACCTTAATGACTTTGAGAAGATCTGCAAAGAGGCGTGGAACAAAATCCCTGCTGAGATGTGTGCAAACCTGGTGGCCAACTACAAGAAACGTCTGACCTCTGTGATTGCCAACAACGGTTTTGCCATGTCATGATTTGCAGAGGGGTCAAATACGTATTTCCCTCATTAAAATGCAAATAAATTTATAACATTTTTGACATGTGTTTTTCTGGATTTTTTTGTTGTTATTCTGTCTCTCACTGTTCAAATAAACCTACCATTAAATGTATAGACTGATCATGTCTTTGTCAGTGGGCAAACGTACAAAATCAGCAGGGGATCAAATACTTTTTTCCCTCACTGTACATTCAAGGATACTTTATTGACACACACGGATGAAATGGACATGGAAAGGTAGTGGAATGATAGTGGTCCTGTAATGGACAGATAACAGGGGTAATGAATATGCACAATAACTGATAGCACAAGTAGAGCAACAACGCTATTAACAAAGGAAGGGCTGTATTAATGGCATAATGCTACCTGCGGAGTATTACACAACACAGTAAAACACAGAGAGGCAACTTACAATAGGCAATGGTAGTAACTATAAAGAACAACAAGCAAGAATGATATACATGTTACAAACTCACTTTGTGCACGTACACTATCCCACGGTATCTCTGTGCATTCAAATTGTCATCGATAAAATGCAATTGTGTTCATTGTCCGTAGCTTATGCCTGCCCATACCATAACCCCACTGCCACCATGGAGCATTCACAACGTTGACATCAGCCAACAGCTCGCCCATACGCTGCTTTACAAGTGGTCTGAAGTCGTGAGGCCAGTTAGAAGTACTGCCAAATTCTCTAAAGCCGCCTTGGCTTATGGTTGAGAAATTAACATAAACGTATCTGGCAACAGCTCTGGTGGACATTCCTGCAGTCAGTAAGCCAATTGCACGCTGCCTCAAAACTTGAAACATCTGTGGCATTGTGTTGTATGACAAAACTGCACATATTAGAGTGGCATTTTATTGTCCTCAGCACAAGGTGCACCTGTGTAATTATCATTCTGTTTAATCAGCTTCTTGATATGCCATATTTGTCAGGTGGATGGATTATCTTGGCAAAGGAGAAATGCTCGCTTACAGGGATGTAAACAAATTTGTGTACACAATTTGAGAGAAATAAGCTTTTTGTGCGAATGGAACATTTCTGGGATTTTTATTTCAGCTCATGAAACATGGGACCAACACTTTACATGTTGCGTTTATATTTTTGTTCAGTGTAGTTATTAGGTTGGGAGATTAGGATCCTATCTGGGCTAGCTAAAGCCAACTTCATGGTTAGTAGTATGACAGAGAAAATATAACAAGACAAATTTAAACATCACAAATCTGAGGGGGCAAGTGACCCTGTGCCCCGTTTGGGCATGACGTCTCTGCTATCAACCACATCATTCTGTCTCCGTGAATATTCAAAACAGACACATTCATTAAGGTCTGGTACTGGTTCTACCATATAGATCAGGGATGGACAATTCCAGTCCTTGGGGGTCGGAGGGGTGTCACACTTTTCCCCATCCCTAGCAAACACAGATGATTAAACTTATTGCATTCTAAACTGAAGCCCATGAGTATTTGATTATTAGAGTCAAACGTGTTAGCTGGGGCTGGGGAAAAAGTGTAACACCAATCAGGTCCCGAGGACTGGAGTTGCCCATCCCTGATATAGATGCTCTGTTTGCACGCATCGAGGGATGTGGTGACAGTGGAGACAAGGGAACACACAGAAACAGCTTTGTCCTTTTAGAAAGTCGTCATAATCCTTAAATAAATATGATATGTATGCAAGAAATGCAAGAAATGCAGAGCCACTTCCGAAAACATATTGACAGAGTCTAGTATCTAGTAATCTAATCGATTCATTTTCAACCCCTTTGTTATGGCAAGCCTAAATAAGCTCAGGAGTAAAAATGTGCTTAACAAGTCACATAATCAGTTAGATGGACTCACTATGTGTGCAATAATAGTGATTTTTGAACGACTACATAATCTCTGTACCCCACACATGCAATTATCTATTAGGTCCCTCAGTCGAGCAGTGAATTTCAAACATAGATTCAACCATGAAGACCAGGGAGGTTTTCCAAAACCTCGCAAAGAAGGGCACCTTTTGGTAGATGGGTACAAATAAAGCAGACATTGAATATTCCTTTGAGCATGGTGAAGGTATTAATTACGCTTTGGATGGTGTATCAATACACCCAGTCACCACAAAAATACAGGTGTCCTTCCTAACTCAGCTGCCGGAGAGGAAGGAAAACGCTCAGGGATTTCACCATGAGGCCAATGGTGACTTTAAAACAGTTAGAAAGTTTAATGGCTTTGATAGGAGAAAACTGAGGATGAATCATCAACATTGTAGTTACTCCACAATACTAACCTAATTGACAGAGTATGCACTCACTAACTGTAAGTCGCTCTGGATAAGAGCGTCTGCTAAATGACTAAAATGTAAATGTAAAAGAAGGAAACCTGTACATGCATTGTGTTTGCAAAAAGGCACTAAAGTAAAACTGCAAATAATGTGGCAAAGAAATGAACTTTATGCCCTGAATACAAAGCGTAATGTTTGGGGCAAATCCAACACAACACATCACTGAGTACCACTCTTCATATTTCCAAGCATGGTGGTGGCTGCATCATGTTATGGGTATGCATGTCATTGGCAAGGACTAGATACTTGTTTAGGATAAAAATAAACGGCATAGAGCTAAGTACAGGCAGATTCCTAGAGGAAAACCTGGTTCAGTCTGCTTTCCAACAGACACTGGGAGACACATTCCTTCTTCAGCAGGACAATAACCTAAAACACAAGGCCAAATATTCACTGGAGTTGCTTACCAAGACGACATTGAATGTTTCTGAGTGGCTTAGTTACAGTTTTGACTTAATTCGGCTTGAAAACCTATGGCAAAAAAAAAATGGCTGTCTATATAATGTATAATGCATACATTTTACAATCCAGTTGTGCAAAGCTCTTGGAGATTTATCAAGTAAGACACAGCTTTAATCGACTCAGGGGTGGGAATACTTATGTAAATGAGATATTTCTGTATGTAATTTCCAATACATTTGCAAAAATGTCAAAAGCGTGTTTTCAATTTGTCATCATGGGGTATTGTGTGTAGCTGCGTGAGAGAAAATATTATAATTGAATCCATTTTGAATTCAGGCTGTAAGAAAACAACATGTGGAATAAGTTAAGGGGTATGAATACTTTCTGAATGCACTGTATATCTGCAAGAAAGTGATAAATAAGTGACTGTTTGAAAGGGGGTCTATAAACATTGCCTTATTTATATTTTTACATATAACATCAAGTTAATTCTGTCTGAAATAGTCATGCTATAATGGGCGTCGTTTCTCAGACCAAATTTCCATTCTGGCTCAAACAAAGCAATCTGATCATGCTCCAGTCAAAAACAGCTATAGGGAATGCCTATACATTGTCCAATCTCCTTCCACACATTGATTTCATCTTATTCAGAAAAAAACAAACTTGAAATTAAGTGTTGTTTCAGTGTCTTGTTGCAGGTTGTGCAATGTTCAAAAGTGTGTGAGAGAAAAAGCATTAACTTGTGTGTGTGGTGTCAAGTGTGGATGGTCCTATGTATGCAAATAGCCGAGATGGGATATTTCAGCACCATGGACAGTAGCGACATTGGGATAGCGAGATCTGTAATTCAGCAACACATGACACTGGATAGTGGCTGTCTCAGGTGAAGTTGGCATTGGGAAAATCCCATCTAATGGGAAACGAGGCATAGGAGGCAAAAAAGACTGAAGGAGAAGACTCCCACAGTAACTCTTGGCTTAACTGTTCTGCCACATTCATTTCAAATGTTACATTTTTCGATTTGTAAATAAAAGGGAACACATCTGCAAATAATGTAAACTGACTTTTCTAACTACACTGTACAGCTTTAGTGTGTCTGTGCGTCATTGGTACAACTGCAAGCAATTCGCTTCTCAAATCCTTCTCAAATGTCTGTTTAATGTGAGAAATAAAATGAAAAACAACTGTTAGACTAATACAATGCGTACTGTTACGAATTATTACTATTCCCAACAAGACAACGAAGTGATGGTCTTTACCCGCCATGGAGATTTATAAAGGCTACTTCCCCCCCACCAAAAGTTCCCACGCTGAGCGATATTGTTTACTACGTCATTATGCATATAATTCAAGTCATACCTTTATTGTCATTCATGCTCTTATTTTTAACCGAGTAGCTTTGCAAAAGTGTAACCTGCGTCAATTCAGAGCTAGGAAATATTGAAATAACGTGCTTAAGAGGACCACACACGTCGCTATGGGCGGGCCATAGGGGGCCGGGCCCGCCCCCAAAAATGCTTGGCACCCCCCACTTGAGGCACAGATCTCTTAAAAAGTGAAGTGGAACTTTCTGAGGTGGAAGTTGGGAGAGTTATATTTCAGTGAAACGTAAGTGAAGGAAGCACCGCTCTCTCGCTTTCCCAGATGTTTAGTTCATTTCATTCCGATCTCCTTTGCATTATTGTAGCCATTTTCTGTAGCCTGTCAACTATGCGTCTGTCTATCCCTGTTCTCTCCTCTCTGCACAGGCTATACAAACGCCTCACACCGCGTGGCTGCTGCCACTCTAACCTGGTGGTCCCTGCGCGCACGACCCACGTGGAGTTCCAGGTCTCCGGCAACATCTGGAACCTGCCGTTCTGCGGCCAGCAAGGCAGAGTTCATCTCAGCCTATGCTACCCTCCAGTCCCTCGACTTCTTGGCGCTGACGGAAACATGGATTACCACTGAAAACACTGCTACTCCTACTGCTTTCTCCTCGTCTGACCATGTGTTCTTGCATACCCCGAGAGCATCTGGTCAGCGGGGTGGTGGCACAGGAATCCTCATCTCTCCCAAGTGGACATTCTCTCTTTCTCCCCTGACCCATCTGTCTATCTCCTCATTTGAATTCCATGCTGTCACAGTCACTAGCCCATTCAAGCTTAACATCTTTATCATTTATCGCCCTCCAGGTTCCCTTGGATAGTTCATCAATGAGCTTGACGCGTTGATAAGTTCCTTTCCTGAGGATGGCTCACCCCTCACAGTTCTGGGTGACTTTAACCTCCCTACGTCAACCTTTGACGCATTTCTCTCTGCCTCCTTCTTTCCACTCCTCTCCTCTTTTGACCTCACCCTCTCACCGTCCCCCCCTACTCACAAGGCAGGCAATACGCTTGACCTTATCTTTACTAGATGCTGTTCTTCTACTAATCTCACTGCAACTCCCCTCCATGTCTCCGACCACTACTTTGTATCCTTTTCTCTCTCGCTCTCCTCCAACACTACTCACTCTGCCCCAACTCAGATGGTAATGCACCATCGCAACCTTCGCTCTCTCTCTCCCGCTACTCTCTCCTCCTCCATCCTATCATCTCTTCCCTCTGCTCAATCCTTCTCCCTCCAATCTCCTGATTCTGCCTCCTCAACCCTCCTCTCCTCCCTTTCTGCATCCTTTCACTCTCTATGTCCCCTATCCTCCAGGCCGGCTCGGTCCTCCCCTCCTGCTCCGTGGCATGACGACTTATTGCGAGCTCACAGAACAGGGCTCCGGGCAGTCGAGCGGAAATGGAGGAAAACTAGACTCCCTGCGGGTTTGTCATATTTTCACTCCCTCCTCTCTACATTTTCTTCCTCTGTTTCTGCTGCTAAAGCCACTTTCTACCATTCTAAATTCCAAGCATCTGCCTCTAACCCTAGGAAGCTCTTTACCACCTTCACCTCCCTGCTGAATCCTCCCCCCACCCCCCCTCTATGTGGATGACTTCGTCAACCATTTTGAAAAGAAGGTTGACGAAATCCGATCCTCGTTTGTTAAGTCAAATGACACTGCTGGTCCTGCTCACACTGCCCTACCCTATGCTTTGACTTCTTTCTCCCCTCTCTCTCCAGATGAAATCTTGCGACTCGTGACGGCCGGCCGCCCAACAACCTGCCCGCTTGAACCTATCCCCTCCTCTCTTCTCCAGACCATTTCCGGAGACCTTCTCCCTTACCTTGACCGCTGGCTATGTCCCTTCCGTCTTCAAGAGAGCGAGAGTTGCACCCCTTCTCAAAGAACCTACACTCGATCCCTCCGATGTCAACAACTACAGACCAGTATCCCTTCTTTCTTTTCTCTCCAAAACTCTTGAGCGTGCCGTCTTTAGCCAACTCTCTTGCGATCTCTCTCAGAATGACCTTCTTGATCCAAACCAGTCAGGTTTCAAGACTGGTCATTCAACTGAGACTGCTCTTCTCTGTGTCACGGAGGCTCTCCGCACTGCCAAAGCTAACTCTCTCTCCTCTGCTCTTGTCCTTCTAGACCTGTCTGCTGCCTTTGATACTGTGAACCATCAGATCCTCCTCTCCACCCTCTCCGAGTTGGGCATCTCCGGCGCGGCTCACTCTTGGATTTCGTCCTACCTGACAGGTCGCTCCTACCAAGTGGCGTGGCGAGAATCTGTCTCCGCACCACGTGCTCTCACCACTGGTGTCCCCCAGGGCTCAGTTCTAGGCCCTCTTCTATTCTCGCTATACACCAAGTCACTTGGCTACCTCTAGCGAGCACATGGAGGGCTGTGCGGCCCCCCAAAGAAATGCCACCCCACACCATGACTGACCCACCGCCAAACCGGTCATGCTGGAGGATGTTGCAGGCAGCAGAACGTTCTCCACGGCGTCTCCAGACTCTGTCACGTCTGTCACGTGCTCAGTGTGAACCTGCTTTCATCTGTGAAGAGCACAGGACGCCAGTGGCGAATTTGCCAATCTTGGTGTTCTCTGGCAAATACCAAACGTCCTGCACGGTGTTGGGCTGTAAGCACAACCCCCACCTGTGGACATCGGGCCCTCATACCACCCTCATGGAGTCTGTTTCTGACCGTTTGAGCAGACACATGCACATTTGTGGCCTGCTGGAGGTCATTTTGCAGGGCTCTGGCAGTGCTCCTCCTGCTCCTCCTTGCACAAAGGCGGAGGTAGCAGTCCTGCTGCTGGGTTGTTGCCCTCCTACGGCCTCCTCCACGTCTCCTGATGTACTGGCTTGTCTCCTGGTAGCGCCTCCATGCTCTGGACACTACGCTGACAGACACAGCAAACCTTCTTGCCACAGCTCGCATTGATGTGCCATCCTGGATGTGCTGCACTACCTGAGCCACTTGTGTGGGTTGTAGACTCCGTCTCATGCTACCACTAGAGTGAAAGCACCACCAGCATTCAAAAGTGACCAAAACATCAGCCAGGAAGCATAGGAACTGAGAAGTGGTCTGTGGTCACCAGCTGCAAAACCAGTCCTTTATTGGGGGTGTCTTGCTAATTGCCTATAATTTCCACCTGTTGTCTATTCCATTTGCACAACAGCATGTGAAATTTATTGTCAATCAGTGTTGCTTCCTAAGTGGACAGTTTGATTTCACAGAAGTGTGATTGACTTGGAGTTACATTGTGTTGTTTAAGTGTTCCCTTAATTTTTTTGAGCAGTGTATATATACAGTGGGGAAAAAAGTATTTAGTCAGCCACCAATTGTGCAAGTTCTCCCACTTAAAAAGATGAGAGAGGCCTGTAATTTTCATCATAGGTACACGTCAACTATGACAGACAAAATGAGATTTTTTTTTCCAGAAAATCACATTGTAGGATTTTTTATGAATTTATTTGCAAATTATGGTGGAAAATAAGTATTTGGTCAATAACAAAAGTTTCTCAATACTTTGTTATATACCCTTTGTTGGCAATGACACAGGTCAAACGTTTTCTGTAAGTCTTCACAAGGTTTTCACACACTGTTGCTGGTATTTTGGCCCATTCCTCCATGCAGATCTCCTCTAGAGCAGTGATGTTTTGGGGCTGTCGCTGGGCAACACGGACTTTCAACTCCCTCCAAAGATTTTCTATGGGGTTGAGATCTGGAGACTGGCTAGGCCACTCCAGGACCTTGAAATGCTTCTTACGAAGCCTCTCCTTCGTTGCCCGGGCGGTGTGTTTGGGATCATTGTCATGCTGAAAGACCCAGCCACGTTTAATCTTCAATGCCCTTGCTGATGGAAGGAGGTTTTCACTCAAAATCTCACGATACATGGCCCCATTCATTCTTTCCTTTACACGGATCAGTCGTCCTGGTCCCTTTGCAGAAAAACAGCCCCAAAGCATGATGTTTCCACCCCCATGCTTCACAGTAGGTATGGTGTTCTTTGGATGCAACTCAGCATTCTTTGTCCTCCAAACACGACGAGTTGAGTTTTTACCAAAAAGTTCTATTTTGGTTTCATCTGACCATATGACATTCTCCCAATCCTCTTCTGGATCATCCAAATGCACTCTAGCAAACTTCAGACGGGCCTGGACATGTACTGGCTTAAGCAGGGGGACACGTCTGGCACTGCAGGATTTGAGTCCCTGGCGGCGTAGTGTGTTACTGATGGTAGGCTTTGTTACTTTGGTCCCAGCTCTCTGCAGGTCATTCACTAGGTCCCCCCGTGTGGTTCTGGGATTTTTGCTCACCGTTCTTGTGATCATTTTGACCCCACGGGGTGAGATCTTGCGTGGAGCCCCAGATCGAGGGAGATTATCAGTGGTCTTGTATGTCTTCCATTTCCTAATAATTGCTCCCACAGTTGATTTCTTCAAACCAAGCTGCTTACCTATTGCAGATTCAGTCTTCCCAGCTTGGTGCAGGTC